>NW_026871469.1:0-141874 GCF_028564815.1 Eubalaena glacialis
TTCATGTCCGAATATCTCAGGGGGCCCTCATTCCTCCTCCACGAAGTAAGGCCCAAACGGCATTGCCCCTAAAGGGAAGAAGCCTTCTGAGTCGGCAGAGAGGAAGTCTCCGCCACTCTGCCATTCCCACTCGGCTGAGCCCTGGGTATCGGACCGAGAGAGGGAGAAAGAGAGCCGTAACCCCGAGCTTTTCCACAATGCGGTATAGGCCTCACCCTTCAAGCCCACGTCAATTTCATAGCGAAAACACCAGGCCTCGGTGTGCTTTCCTGTGGCAAGGAAACTTGGCTTTCATTCTTCAGGTGGCACATTGGCTCAGGACTGCCCTACCCCAAGGACTCAGGCTGTGCAGCCCGACTGGTTGAGATCAGCACTTCTGGCCCTCTCCCGGATGAACCAACTAGGAAAGGAGCCTCTCCTAAGCTGGGAAACGTGGTGGCTTTTCCTAGTCTACCGAGGAACAGCGCTCTGAGGGAGAGGAGCTGCTGACCGTGTGGTAGCAAAGTCTCCTCTGCTGAAGAGAAACATTTCATTGTAAGCGGGTTCCATCAGCCTTGCCACCTTTTCTCAGCTGGCTATCATGGAGGGCAGTCTGTTGGCAGATTCCCCTGAGGCCCTGCTTCCAGGCTGTGATCCACACACGCCGCCTGCTTCAGCCCAAAGGGACAGCTTATGGTAAGGTCAAAACCCTGTGCTGGCAAGTTCCTGCCCAACCCTCGCACAGGGGACAAGCATATTGGCCATTGGTCAAAGGCTTTCCCCACAAGCTTAACACGTTTGGTCCCATCTAGCCTCCGAAGGCCGAGTTGACCTAGCTAGGAATCAAAGTTCAGGAAAGGTACTCAGGGTGCTGGTGACTGCAGGTTCTTTCACCAGGCAGCCCAAATCGAGTCCACCTCCTTGCATTTTCCATGGGCAGAGCAAATGGTGTCAACTTACACGCCTCCGGCCAGGGAGGGGCGACCTACACTTTCTTCAGGGGATACAAGCCCATGCCTTCCGTGTGAAAGGCCTCTATGCCTCTTTGCTTCGGCAGCCCAGGGATAGCGTCAGCCCTGAAATGCTTCCGAAGGAGCAGAGTCAGAGATCCTTCGAACCACAGAGCAGGTGCAGCCCAGAACAAGGACTGCTCTTGGCCTGAGAACACCCACTGCCCAGCGCTTCTTTGGGGTACGCACGTGTAGAGGAAGGGGGTTGAATTCTGCTGCGTGATAACTTCTCCGGGCCACGTAGTGTGAGCGCAAGTAGAGTGGCCCTACACCTCCTCCCAGTTTCCCGTGTAAGTTGTAGAAGGCCAACTCCCTGCTTGAATCCCTGGGTGGGGTACGTACCGTCCAGAGAAAGATGGATGCTTGGGACCCTGGGCTGGGAGCTAGGTTAATGTTCTGTGCATCCACTTGGCAGCTGTTCTCTCTAAGCGGGTCCCAAAGGCTTTTTGGAGGAGTTTCCTGAGAGGGTCGGAAACAGGAAAGTAGCCAACAGGCCCACGGGGATGCCAGTTCTCTCTAGCAACAAGGCTACCAGCCTCAGACACTAGCGTTCTCTTTGGTACATGAAAGAACACTGTGCTTGGAAACTTCTTCCATCCAGTTTGCGAGTCGCGCTTCCACTGGGTCCTAGGATTCCAAGTGTTGCCATGCCGTCACAATGTCCAATTCTGAGGCCTAGGACGGCAGAGTGTCTGGCAGCTCTCAAGAGACCTTAGCAATGCAGGCTTTTTGGCTCCTTCCGCCCAGAAACCAGCTCCTCCAGATCCTCTGTCGTTAGGTATTTCATGTCCGAATATCTCAGGGGGCCCTCATTCCTCCTCCACGAAGTAAGGCCCAAACGGCATTGCCCTAAAGGGAAGAAGCCTTCTGAGTCCGGCAGAGAGGAAGTCTCCGCCACTCTGCATTCCCACTCGGCTGAGCCCTGGGTATCGGACCGAGAGAGGGAGAAAGAGAGCCGTAACCCCGAGCTTTTCCACAATGCGGTATAGGCCTCACCCTTCAAGCCCACGTCAATTTCATAGCGAAAACACCAGGCCTCGGTGTGCTTTCCTGTGGCAAGGAAACTTGGCTTTCATTCTTCAGGTGGCACATTGGCTCAGGACTGCCCTACCCCAAGGACTCAGGCTGTGCAGCCCGACTGGTTGAGATCAGCACTTCTGGCCCTCTCCCGGATGAACCAACTAGGAAAGGAGCCTCTCCTAAGCTGGGAAACGTGGTGGCTTTTCCTAGTCTACCGAGGAACAGCGCTCTGAGGGAGAGGAGCTGCTGACGTGTGGTAGCAAAGTCTCCTCTGCTGAAGAGAAACATTTCATTGTAAGCGGGTTCCATCAGCCTTGCCACCTTTTTCTCAGCTGGCTATCATGGAGGGCAGTCTGTTGGCAGATTCCCCTGAGGCCCTGCTTCCCAGGCTGTGATCCACACACGCCGCCTGCTTCAGCCCAAAGGGACAGCTTATGGTAAGGTCAAAACCCTGTGCTGGCAAGTTCCTGCCCAACCCTCGCACAGGGACAAGCATATTGGCCCATTGGTCAAAGGCTTTCCCCACAAGCTTAACACGTTTGGTCCCATCTAGCCTCCGAAGGCCGAGTTGACCTAGCTAGGAATCAAAGTTCAGGAAAGGTACTCAGGGTGCTGGTGACTGCAGGTTCTTTCACCAGGCAGCCCAAATCGAGTCCACCTCCTTGCATTTTCCATGGGCAGAGCAAATGGTGTCAACTTACACGCCTCCGGCCAGGGAGGGCGACCTACACTTTCTTCAGGGGATACAAGCCCATGCCTTCCGTGTGAAAGGCCTCTATGCCTCTTTGCTTCGGCAGCCCAGGGATAGCGTCAGCCCTGAACTGCTTCCGAAGGAGCAGAGTCAGAGATCCTTCGAACCACAGAGCAGGTGCAGCCCAGAACAAGGACTGCTCTTGGCCTGAGAACACCCACTGCCCAGCGCTTCTTTGGGGTACGCACGTGTAGAGGAAGGGGGTTGAATTCTGCTGCGTGATAACTTCTCCGGGCCACGTAGTGTGAGCGCAAGTAGAGTGGCCCTACACCTCCTCCCAGTTTCCCGTGTAAGTTGTAGAAGGCCAACTCCCTGCTTGAATCCCTGGGTGGGGTACGTACCGTCCAGAGAAAGATGGATGCTTGGGACCCTGGGCTGGGAGCTAGGTTAATGTTCTGTGCATCCACTTGGCAGCTGTTCTCTCTAAGCGGGTCCCAAAGGCTTTTTGGAGGAGTTTCCTGAGAGGGTCGGAAACAGGAAAGTAGCCAACAGGCCCACGGGATGCCAGTTCTCTCTAGCAACAAGGCTACCAGCCTCAGACACTAGCGTTCTCTTTGGTACATGAAAGAACACTGTGCTTGGAAACTTCTTCCATCCAGTTTGCGAGTCGCGCTTCCACTGGGTCCTAGGATTCCAAGTGTTGCCATGCCGTCACAATGTCCAATTCTGAGGCCTAGGACGGCAGAGTGTCTGGCAGCTCTCAAAGAGACCTTAGCAATGCAGGCTTTTTGGCTCCTTCCGCCCAGAAACCAGCTCCTCCAGATCCTCTGTCGTTAGGTATTTCATGTCCGAATATCTCAGGGGGCCCTCATTCCTCCTCCACGAAGTAAGGCCCAAACGGCATTGCCCTAAAGGGAAGAAGCCTTCTGAGTCCGGCAGAGAGGAAGTCTCCGCCACTCTGCATTCCCACTCGGCTGAGCCCTGGGTATCGGACCGAGAGAGGGAGAAAGAGAGCCGTAACCCCGAGCTTTTCCACAATGCGGTATAGGCCTCACCCTTCAAGCCCACGTCAATTTCATAGCGAAAACACCAGGCCTCGGTGTGCTTTCCTGTGGCAAGGAAACTTGGCTTTCATTCTTCAGGTGGCACATTGGCTCAGGACTGCCCTACCCCAAGGACTCAGGCTGTGCAGCCCGACTGGTTGAGATCAGCACTTCTGGCCCTCTCCCGGATGAACCAACTAGGAAAGGAGCCTCTCCTAAGCTGGGAAACGTGGTGGCTTTTCCTAGTCTACCGAGGAACAGCGCTCTGAGGGAGAGGAGCTGCTGACGTGTGGTAGCAAAGTCTCCTCTGCTGAAGAGAAACATTTCATTGTAAGCGGGTTCCATCAGCCTTGCCACCTTTTCTCAGCTGGCTATCATGGAGGGCAGTCTGTTGGCAGATTCCCCTGAGGCCCTGCTTCCCAGGCTGTGATCCACACACGCCGCCTGCTTCAGCCCAAAGGGACAGCTTATGGTAAGGTCAAAACCCTGTGCTGGCAAGTTCCTGCCCAACCCTCGCACAGGGACAAGCATATTGGCCATTGGTCAAAGGCTTTCCCCACAAGCTTAACACGTTTGGTCCCATCTAGCCTCCGAAGGCCGAGTTGACCTAGCTAGGAATCAAAGTTCAGGAAAGGTACTCAGGGTGCTGGTGACTGCAGGTTCTTTCACCAGGCAGCCCAAATCGAGTCCACCTCCTTGCATTTTCCATGGGCAGAGCAAATGGTGTCAACTTACACGCCTCCGGCCAGGGAGGGGCGACCTACACTTTCTTCAGGGGATACAAGCCCATGCCTTCCGTGTGAAAGGCCTCTATGCCTCTTTGCTTCGGCAGCCCAGGGATAGCGTCAGCCCTGAAATGCTTCCGAAGGAGCAGAGTCAGAGATCCTTCGAACCACAGAGCAGGTGCAGCCCAGAACAAGGACTGCTCTTGGCCTGAGAACACCCACTGCCCAGCGCTTCTTTGGGGTACGCACGTGTAGAGGAAGGGGGTTGAATTCTGCTGCGTGATAACTTCTCCGGGCCACGTAGTGTGAGCGCAAGTAGAGTGGCCCTACACCTCCTCCCAGTTTCCTGTGTAAGTTGTAGAAGGCCAACTCCCTGCTTGAATCCCTGGGTGGGGTACGTACCGTCCAGAGAAAGATGGATGCTTGGGACCCTGGGCTGGGAGCTAGGTTAATGTTCTGTGCATCCACTTGGCAGCTGTTCTCTCTAAGCGGGTCCCAAAGGCTTTTTGGAGGAGTTTCCTGAGAGGGTCGGAAACAGGAAAGTAGCCAACAGGCCCACGGGGATGCCAGTTCTCTCTAGCAACAAGGCTACCAGCCTCAGACACTAGCGTTCTCTTTGGTACATGAAAGAACACTGTGCTTGGAAACTTCTTCCATCCAGTTTGCGAGTCGCGCTTCCACTGGGTCCTAGGATTCCAAGTGTTGCCATGCCGTCACAATGTCCAATTCTGAGGCCTAGGACGGCAGAGTGTCTGGCAGCTCTCAAAGAGACCTTAGCAATGCAGGCTTTTTGGCTCCTTCCGCCCAGAAACCAGCTCCTCCAGATCCTCTGTCGTTAGGTATTTCATGTCCGAATATCTCAGGGGGCCCTCATTCCTCCTCCACGAAGTAAGGCCCAAACGGCATTGCCCTAAAGGGAAGAAGCCTTCTGAGTCCGGCAGAGAGGAAGTCTCCGCCACTCTGCATTCCCACTCGGCTGAGCCCTGGGTATCGGACCGAGAGAGGGAGAAAGAGAGCCGTAACCCCGAGCTTTTCCACAATGCGGTATAGGCCTCACCCTTCAAGCCCACGTCAATTTCATAGCGAAAACACCAGGCCTCGGTGTGCTTTCCTGTGGCAAGGAAACTTGGCTTTCATTCTTCAGGTGGCACATTGGCTCAGGACTGCCCTACCCCAAGGACTCAGGCTGTGCAGCCCGACTGGTTGAGATCAGCACTTCTGGCCCTCTCCCGGATGAACCAACTAGGAAAGGAGCCTCTCCTAAGCTGGGAAACGTGGTGGCTTTTCCTAGTCTACCGAGGAACAGCGCTCTGAGGGAGAGGAGCTGCTGACGTGTGGTAGCAAAGTCTCCTCTGCTGAAGAGAAACATTTCATTGTAAGCGGGTTCCATCAGCCTTGCCACCTTTTCTCAGCTGGCTATCATGGAGGGCAGTCTGTTGGCAGATTCCCCTGAGGCCCTGCTTCCCAGGCTGTGATCCACACACGCCGCCTGCTTCAGCCCAAAGGGACAGCTTATGGTAAGGTCAAAACCCTGTGCTGGCAAGTTCCTGCCCAACCCTCGCACAGGGACAAGCATATTGGCCATTGGTCAAAGGCTTTCCCCACAAGCTTAACACGTTTGGTCCCATCTAGCCTCCGAAGGCCGAGTTGACCTAGCTAGGAATCAAAGTTCAGGAAAGGTACTCAGGGTGCTGGTGACTGCAGGTTCTTTCACCAGGCAGCCCAAATCGAGTCCACCTCCTTGCATTTTCCATGGGCAGAGCAAATGGTGTCAACTTACACGCCTCCGGCCAGGGAGGGGCGACCTACACTTTCTTCAGGGGATACAAGCCCATGCCTTCCGTGTGAAAGGCCTCTATGCCTCTTTGCTTCGGCAGCCCAGGGATAGCGTCAGCCCTGAAATGCTTCCGAAGGAGCAGAGTCAGAGATCCTTCGAACCACAGAGCAGGTGCAGCCCAGAACAAGGACTGCTCTTGGCCTGAGAACACCCACTGCCCAGCGCTTCTTTGGGGTACGCACGTGTAGAGGAAGGGGGTTGAATTCTGCTGCGTGATAACTTCTCCGGGCCACGTAGTGTGAGCGCAAGTAGAGTGGCCCTACACCTCCTCCCAGTTTCCCGTGTAAGTTGTAGAAGGCCAACTCCCTGCTTGAATCCCTGGGTGGGGTACGTACCGTCCAGAGAAAGATGGATGCTTGGGACCCTGGGCTGGGAGCTAGGTTAATGTTCTGTGCATCCACTTGGCAGCTGTTCTCTCTAAGCGGGTCCCAAAGGCTTTTTGGAGGAGTTTCCTGAGAGGGTCGGAAACAGGAAAGTAGCCAACAGGCCCACGGGGATGCCAGTTCTCTCTAGCAACAAGGCTACCAGCCTCAGACACTAGCGTTCTCTTTGGTACATGAAAGAACACTGTGCTTGGAAACTTCTTCCATCCAGTTTGCGAGTCGCGCTTCCACTGGGTCCTAGGATTCCAAGTGTTGCCATGCCGTCACAATGTCCAATTCTGAGGCCTAGGACGGCAGAGTGTCTGGCAGCTCTCAAAGAGACCTTAGCAATGCAGGCTTTTTGGCTCCTTCCGCCCAGAAACCAGCTCCTCCAGATCCTCTGTCGTTAGGTATTTCATGTCCGAATATCTCAGGGGGCCCTCATTCCTCCTCCACGAAGTAAGGCCCAAACGGCATTGCCCTAAAGGGAAGAAGCCTTCTGAGTCCGGCAGAGAGGAAGTCTCCGCCACTCTGCATTCCCACTCGGCTGAGCCCTGGGTATCGGACCGAGAGAGGGAGAAAGAGAGCCGTAACCCCGAGCTTTTCCACAATGCGGTATAGGCCTCACCCTTCAAGCCCACGTCAATTTCATAGCGAAAACACCAGGCCTCGGTGTGCTTTCCTGTGGCAAGGAAACTTGGCTTTCATTCTTCAGGTGGCACATTGGCTCAGGACTGCCCTACCCCAAGGACTCAGGCTGTGCAGCCCGACTGGTTGAGATCAGCACTTCTGGCCCTCTCCCGGATGAACCAACTAGGAAAGGAGCCTCTCCTAAGCTGGGAAACGTGGTGGCTTTTCCTAGTCTACCGAGGAACAGCGCTCTGAGGGAGAGGAGCTGCTGACGTGTGGTAGCAAAGTCTCCTCTGCTGAAGAGAAACATTTCATTGTAAGCGGGTTCCATCAGCCTTGCCACCTTTTCTCAGCTGGCTATCATGGAGGGCAGTCTGTTGGCAGATTCCCCTGAGGCCCTGCTTCCCAGGCTGTGATCCACACACGCCGCCTGCTTCAGCCCAAAGGGACAGCTTATGGTAAGGTCAAAACCCTGTGCTGGCAAGTTCCTGCCCAACCCTCGCACAGGGACAAGCATATTGGCCATTGGTCAAAGGCTTTCCCCACAAGCTTAACACGTTTGGTCCCATCTAGCCTCCGAAGGCCGAGTTGACCTAGCTAGGAATCAAAGTTCAGGAAAGGTACTCAGGGTGCTGGTGACTGCAGGTTCTTTCACCAGGCAGCCCAAATCGAGTCCACCTCCTTGCATTTTCCATGGGCAGAGCAAATGGTGTCAACTTACACGCCTCCGGCCAGGGAGGGGCGACCTACACTTTCTTCAGGGGATACAAGCCCATGCCTTCCGTGTGAAAGGCCTCTATGCCTCTTTGCTTCGGCAGCCCAGGGATAGCGTCAGCCCTGAAATGCTTCCGAAGGAGCAGAGTCAGAGATCCTTCGAACCACAGAGCAGGTGCAGCCCAGAACAAGGACTGCTCTTGGCCTGAGAACACCCACTGCCCAGCGCTTCTTTGGGGTACGCACGTGTAGAGGAAGGGGGTTGAATTCTGCTGCGTGATAACTTCTCCGGGCCACGTAGTGTGAGCGCAAGTAGAGTGGCCCTACACCTCCTCCCAGTTTCCTGTGTAAGTTGTAGAAGGCCAACTCCCTGCTTGAATCCCTGGGTGGGGTACGTACCGTCCAGAGAAAGATGGATGCTTGGGACCCTGGGCTGGGAGCTAGGTTAATGTTCTGTGCATCCACTTGGCAGCTGTTCTCTCTAAGCGGGTCCCAAAGGCTTTTTGGAGGAGTTTCCTGAGAGGGTCGGAAACAGGAAAGTAGCCAACAGGCCCACGGGGATGCCAGTTCTCTCTAGCAACAAGGCTACCAGCCTCAGACACTAGCGTTCTCTTTGGTACATGAAAGAACACTGTGCTTGGAAACTTCTTCCATCCAGTTTGCGAGTCGCGCTTCCACTGGGTCCTAGGATTCCAAGTGTTGCCATGCCGTCACAATGTCCAATTCTGAGGCCTAGGACGGCAGAGTGTCTGGCAGCTCTCAAAGAGACCTTAGCAATGCAGGCTTTTTGGCTCCTTCCGCCCAGAAACCAGCTCCTCCAGATCCTCTGTCGTTAGGTATTTCATGTCCGAATATCTCAGGGGGCCCTCATTCCTCCTCCACGAAGTAAGGCCCAAACGGCATTGCCCTAAAGGGAAGAAGCCTTCTGAGTCCGGCAGAGAGGAAGTCTCCGCCACTCTGCATTCCCACTCGGCTGAGCCCTGGGTATCGGACCGAGAGAGGGAGAAAGAGAGCCGTAACCCCGAGCTTTTCCACAATGCGGTATAGGCCTCACCCTTCAAGCCCACGTCAATTTCATAGCGAAAACACCAGGCCTCGGTGTGCTTTCCTGTGGCAAGGAAACTTGGCTTTCATTCTTCAGGTGGCACATTGGCTCAGGACTGCCCTACCCCAAGGACTCAGGCTGTGCAGCCCGACTGGTTGAGATCAGCACTTCTGGCCCTCTCCCGGATGAACCAACTAGGAAAGGAGCCTCTCCTAAGCTGGGAAACGTGGTGGCTTTTCCTAGTCTACCGAGGAACAGCACTCTGAGGGAGAGGAGCTGCTGACGTGTGGTAGCAAAGTCTCCTCTGCTGAAGAGAAACACTTCGTTGTAAGCGGGTTCCATCAGCCTTGCCACCTTTTCTCAGCTGGCTATCATGGAGGGCAGTCTGTTGGCAGATTCCCCTGAGGCCCTGCTTCCCAGGCTGTGATCCACACACGCCGCCTGCTTCAGCCCAAAGGGACAGCTTATGGTAAGGTCAAAACCCTGTGCTGGCAAGTTCCTGCCCAACCCTCGCACAGGGACAAGCATATTGGCCATTGGTCAAAGGCTTTCCCCACAAGCTTAACACGTTTGGTCCCATCTAGCCTCCGAAGGCCGAGTTGACCTAGCTAGGAATCAAAGTTCAGGAAAGGTACTCAGGGTGCTGGTGACTGCAGGTTCTTTCACCAGGCAGCCCAAATCGAGTCCACCTCCTTGCATTTTCCATGGGCAGAGCAAATGGTGTCAACTTACACGCCTCCGGCCAGGGAGGGGCGACCTACACTTTCTTCAGGGGATACAAGCCCATGCCTTCCGTGTGAAAGGCCTCTATGCCTCTTTGCTTCGGCAGCCCAGGGATAGCGTCAGCCCTGAAATGCTTCCGAAGGAGCAGAGTCAGAGATCCTTCGAACCACAGAGCAGGTGCAGCCCAGAACAAGGACTGCTCTTGGCCTGAGAACACCCACTGCCCAGCGCTTCTTTGGGGTACGCACGTGTAGAGGAAGGGGGTTGAATTCTGCTGCGTGATAACTTCTCCGGGCCACGTAGTGTGAGCGCAAGTAGAGTGGCCCTACACCTCCTCCCAGTTTCCTGTGTAAGTTGTAGAAGGCCAACTCCCTGCTTGAATCCCTGGGTGGGGTACGTACCGTCCAGAGAAAGATGGATGCTTGGGACCCTGGGCTGGGAGCTAGGTTAATGTTCTGTGCATCCACTTGGCAGCTGTTCTCTCTAAGCGGGTCCCAAAGGCTTTTTGGAGGAGTTTCCTGAGAGGGTCGGAAACAGGAAAGTAGCCAACAGGCCCACGGGGATGCCAGTTCTCTCTAGCAACAAGGCTACCAGCCTCAGACACTAGCGTTCTCTTTGGTACATGAAAGAACACTGTGCTTGGAAACTTCTTCCATCCAGTTTGCGAGTCGCGCTTCCACTGGGTCCTAGGATTCCAAGTGTTGCCATGCCGTCACAATGTCCAATTCTGAGGCCTAGGACGGCAGAGTGTCTGGCAGCTCTCAAAGAGACCTTAGCAATGCAGGCTTTTTGGCTCCTTCCGCCCAGAAACCAGCTCCTCCAGATCCTCTGTCGTTAGGTATTTCATGTCCGAATATCTCAGGGGGCCCTCATTCCTCCTCCACGAAGTAAGGCCCAAACGGCATTGCCCTAAAGGGAAGAAGCCTTCTGAGTCCGGCAGAGAGGAAGTCTCCGCCACTCTGCATTCCCACTCGGCTGAGCCCTGGGTATCGGACCGAGAGAGGGAGAAAGAGAGCCGTAACCCCGAGCTTTTCCACAATGCGGTATAGGCCTCACCCTTCAAGCCCACGTCAATTTCATAGCGAAAACACCAGGCCTCGGTGTGCTTTCCTGTGGCAAGGAAACTTGGCTTTCATTCTTCAGGTGGCACATTGGCTCAGGACTGCCCTACCCCAAGGACTCAGGCTGTGCAGCCCGACTGGTTGAGATCAGCACTTCTGGCCCTCTCCCGGATGAACCAACTAGGAAAGGAGCCTCTCCTAAGCTGGGAAACGTGGTGGCTTTTCCTAGTCTACCGAGGAACAGCGCTCTGAGGGAGAGGAGCTGCTGACGTGTGGTAGCAAAGTCTCCTCTGCTGAAGAGAAACACTTCGTTGTAAGCGGGTTCCATCAGCCTTGCCACCTTTTCTCAGCTGGCTATCATGGAGGGCAGTCTGTTGGCAGATTCCCCTGAGGCCCTGCTTCCCAGGCTGTGATCCACACACGCCGCCTGCTTCAGCCCAAAGGGACAGCTTATGGTAAGGTCAAAACCCTGTGCTGGCAAGTTCCTGCCCAACCCTCGCACAGGGACAAGCATATTGGCCATTGGTCAAAGGCTTTCCCCACAAGCTTAACACGTTTGGTCCCATCTAGCCTCCGAAGGCCGAGTTGACCTAGCTAGGAATCAAAGTTCAGGAAAGGTACTCAGGGTGCTGGTGACTGCAGGTTCTTTCACCAGGCAGCCCAAATCGAGTCCACCTCCTTGCATTTTCCATGGGCAGAGCAAATGGTGTCAACTTACACGCCTCCGGCCAGGGAGGGGCGACCTACACTTTCTTCAGGGGATACAAGCCCATGCCTTCCGTGTGAAAGGCCTCTATGCCTCTTTGCTTCGGCAGCCCAGGGATAGCGTCAGCCCTGAAATGCTTCCGAAGGAGCAGAGTCAGAGATCCTTCGAACCACAGAGCAGGTGCAGCCCAGAACAAGGACTGCTCTTGGCCTGAGAACACCCACTGCCCAGCGCTTCTTTGGGGTACGCACGTGTAGAGGAAGGGGGTTGAATTCTGCTGCGTGATAACTTCTCCGGGCCACGTAGTGTGAGCGCAAGTAGAGTGGCCCTACACCTCCTCCCAGTTTCCCGTGTAAGTTGTAGAAGGCCAACTCCCTGCTTGAATCCCTGGGTGGGGTACGTACCGTCCAGAGAAAGATGGATGCTTGGGACCCTGGGCTGGGAGCTAGGTTAATGTTCTGTGCATCCACTTGGCAGCTGTTCTCTCTAAGCGGGTCCCAAAGGCTTTTTGGAGGAGTTTCCTGAGAGGGTCGGAAACAGGAAAGTAGCCAACAGGCCCACGGGGATGCCAGTTCTCTCTAGCAACAAGGCTACCAGCCTCAGACACTAGCGTTCTCTTTGGTACATGAAAGAACACTGTGCTTGGAAACTTCTTCCATCCAGTTTGCGAGTCGCGCTTCCACTGGGTCCTAGGATTCCAAGTGTTGCCATGCCGTCACAATGTCCAATTCTGAGGCCTAGGACGGCAGAGTGTCTGGCAGCTCTCAAAGAGACCTTAGCAATGCAGGCTTTTTGGCTCCTTCCGCCCAGAAACCAGCTCCTCCAGATCCTCTGTCGTTAGGTATTTCATGTCCGAATATCTCAGGGGGCCCTCATTCCTCCTCCACGAAGTAAGGCACAAACGGCATTGCCCTAAAGGGAAGAAGCCTTCTGAGTCCGGCAGAGAGGAAGTCTCCGCCACTCTGCATTCCCACTCGGCTGAGCCCTGGGTATCGGACCGAGAGAGGGAGAAAGAGAGCCGTAACCCCGAGCTTTTCCACAATGCGGTATAGGCCTCACCCTTCAAGCCCACGTCAATTTCATAGCGAAAACACCAGGCCTCGGTGTGCTTTCCTGTGGCAAGGAAACTTGGCTTTCATTCTTCAGGTGGCACATTGGCTCAGGACTGCCCTACCCCAAGGACTCAGGCTGTGCAGCCCGACTGGTTGAGATCAGCACTTCTGGCCCTCTCCCGGATGAACCAACTAGGAAAGGAGCCTCTCCTAAGCTGGGAAACGTGGTGGCTTTTCCTAGTCTACCGAGGAACAGCGCTCTGAGGGAGAGGAGCTGCTGACGTGTGGTAGCAAAGTCTCCTCTGCTGAAGAGAAACACTTCATTGTAAGCGGGTTCCATCAGCCTTGCCACCTTTTCTCAGCTGGCTATCATGGAGGGCAGTCTGTTGGCAGATTCCCCTGAGGCCCTGCTTCCCAGGCTGTGATCCACACACGCCGCCTGCTTCAGCCCAAAGGGACAGCTTATGGTAAGGTCAAAACCCTGTGCTGGCAAGTTCCTGCCCAACCCTCGCACAGGGACAAGCATATTGGCCATTGGTCAAAGGCTTTCCCCACAAGCTTAACACGTTTGGTCCCATCTAGCCTCCGAAGGCCGAGTTGACCTAGCTAGGAATCAAAGTTCAGGAAAGGTACTCAGGGTGCTGGTGACTGCAGGTTCTTTCACCAGGCAGCCCAAATCGAGTCCACCTCCTTGCATTTTCCATGGGCAGAGCAAATGGTGTCAACTTACACGCCTCCGGCCAGGGAGGGGCGACCTACACTTTCTTCAGGGGATACAAGCCCATGCCTTCCGTGTGAAAGGCCTCTATGCCTCTTTGCTTCGGCAGCCCAGGGATAGCGTCAGCCCTGAAATGCTTCCGAAGGAGCAGAGTCAGAGATCCTTCGAACCACAGAGCAGGTGCAGCCCAGAACAAGGACTGCTCTTGGCCTGAGAACACCCACTGCCCAGCGCTTCTTTGGGGTACGCACGTGTAGAGGAAGGGGGTTGAATTCTGCTGCGTGATAACTTCTCCGGGCCACGTAGTGTGAGCGCAAGTAGAGTGGCCCTACACCTCCTCCCAGTTTCCCGTGTAAGTTGTAGAAGGCCAACTCCCTGCTTGAATCCCTGGGTGGGGTACGTACCGTCCAGAGAAAGATGGATGCTTGGGACCCTGGGCTGGGAGCTAGGTTAATGTTCTGTGCATCCACTTGGCAGCTGTTCTCTCTAAGCGGGTCCCAAAGGCTTTTTGGAGGAGTTTCCTGAGAGGGTCGGAAACAGGAAAGTAGCCAACAGGCCCACGGGGATGCCAGTTCTCTCTAGCAACAAGGCTACCAGCCTCAGACACTAGCGTTCTCTTTGGTACATGAAAGAACACTGTGCTTGGAAACTTCTTCCATCCAGTTTGCGAGTCGCGCTTCCACTGGGTCCTAGGATTCCAAGTGTTGCCATGCCGTCACAATGTCCAATTCTGAGGCCTAGGACGGCAGAGTGTCTGGCAGCTCTCAAAGAGACCTTAGCAATGCAGGCTTTTTGGCTCCTTCCGCCCAGAAACCAGCTCCTCCAGATCCTCTGTCGTTAGGTATTTCATGTCCGAATATCTCAGGGGGCCCTCATTCCTCCTCCACGAAGTAAGGCCCAAACGGCATTGCCCTAAAGGGAAGAAGCCTTCTGAGTCCGGCAGAGAGGAAGTCTCCGCCACTCTGCATTCCCACTCGGCTGAGCCCTGGGTATCGGACCGAGAGAGGGAGAAAGAGAGCCGTAACCCCGAGCTTTTCCACAATGCGGTATAGGCCTCACCCTTCAAGCCCACGTCAATTTCATAGCGAAAACACCAGGCCTCGGTGTGCTTTCCTGTGGCAAGGAAACTTGGCTTTCATTCTTCAGGTGGCACATTGGCTCAGGACTGCCCTACCCCAAGGACTCAGGCTGTGCAGCCCGACTGGTTGAGATCAGCACTTCTGGCCCTCTCCCGGATGAACCAACTAGGAAAGGAGCCTCTCCTAAGCTGGGAAACGTGGTGGCTTTTCCTAGTCTACCGAGGAACAGCGCTCTGAGGGAGAGGAGCTGCTGACGTGTGGTAGCAAAGTCTCCTCTGCTGAAGAGAAACATTTCATTGTAAGCGGGTTCCATCAGCCTTGCCACCTTTTCTCAGCTGGCTATCATGGAGGGCAGTCTGTTGGCAGATTCCCCTGAGGCCCTGCTTCCCAGGCTGTGATCCACACACGCCGCCTGCTTCAGCCCAAAGGGACAGCTTATGGTAAGGTCAAAACCCTGTGCTGGCAAGTTCCTGCCCAACCCTCGCACAGGGACAAGCATATTGGCCATTGGTCAAAGGCTTTCCCCACAAGCTTAACACGTTTGGTCCCATCTAGCCTCCGAAGGCCGAGTTGACCTAGCTAGGAATCAAAGTTCAGGAAAGGTACTCAGGGTGCTGGTGACTGCAGGTTCTTTCACCAGGCAGCCCAAATCGAGTCCACCTCCTTGCATTTTCCATGGGCAGAGCAAATGGTGTCAACTTACACGCCTCCGGCCAGGGAGGGGCGACCTACACTTTCTTCAGGGGATACAAGCCCATGCCTTCCGTGTGAAAGGCCTCTATGCCTCTTTGCTTCGGCAGCCCAGGGATAGCGTCAGCCCTGAAATGCTTCCGAAGGAGCAGAGTCAGAGATCCTTCGAACCACAGAGCAGGTGCAGCCCAGAACAAGGACTGCTCTTGGCCTGAGAACACCCACTGCCCAGCGCTTCTTTGGGGTACGCACGTGTAGAGGAAGGGGGTTGAATTCTGCTGCGTGATAACTTCTCCGGGCCACGTAGTGTGAGCGCAAGTAGAGTGGCCCTACACCTCCTCCCAGTTTCCTGTGTAAGTTGTAGAAGGCCAACTCCCTGCTTGAATCCCTGGGTGGGGTACGTACCGTCCAGAGAAAGATGGATGCTTGGGACCCTGGGCTGGGAGCTAGGTTAATGTTCTGTGCATCCACTTGGCAGCTGTTCTCTCTAAGCGGGTCCCAAAGGCTTTTTGGAGGAGTTTCCTGAGAGGGTCGGAAACAGGAAAGTAGCCAACAGGCCCACGGGGATGCCAGTTCTCTCTAGCAACAAGGCTACCAGCCTCAGACACTAGCGTTCTCTTTGGTACATGAAAGAACACTGTGCTTGGAAACTTCTTCCATCCAGTTTGCGAGTCGCGCTTCCACTGGGTCCTAGGATTCCAAGTGTTGCCATGCCGTCACAATGTCCAATTCTGAGGCCTAGGACGGCAGAGTGTCTGGCAGCTCTCAAAGAGACCTTAGCAATGCAGGCTTTTTGGCTCCTTCCGCCCAGAAACCAGCTCCTCCAGATCCTCTGTCGTTAGGTATTTCATGTCCGAATATCTCAGGGGGCCCTCATTCCTCCTCCACGAAGTAAGGCCCAAACGGCATTGCCCTAAAGGGAAGAAGCCTTCTGAGTCCGGCAGAGAGGAAGTCTCCGCCACTCTGCATTCCCACTCGGCTGAGCCCTGGGTATCGGACCGAGAGAGGGAGAAAGAGAGCCGTAACCCCGAGCTTTTCCACAATGCGGTATAGGCCTCACCCTTCAAGCCCACGTCAATTTCATAGCGAAAACACCAGGCCTCGGTGTGCTTTCCTGTGGCAAGGAAACTTGGCTTTCATTCTTCAGGTGGCACATTGGCTCAGGACTGCCCTACCCCAAGGACTCAGGCTGTGCAGCCCGACTGGTTGAGATCAGCACTTCTGGCCCTCTCCCGGATGAACCAACTAGGAAAGGAGCCTCTCCTAAGCTGGGAAACGTGGTGGCTTTTCCTAGTCTACCGAGGAACAGCGCTCTGAGGGAGAGGAGCTGCTGACGTGTGGTAGCAAAGTCTCCTCTGCTGAAGAGAAACACTTCGTTGTAAGCGGGTTCCATCAGCCTTGCCACCTTTTCTCAGCTGGCTATCATGGAGGGCAGTCTGTTGGCAGATTCCCCTGAGGCCCTGCTTCCCAGGCTGTGATCCACACACGCCGCCTGCTTCAGCCCAAAGGGACAGCTTATGGTAAGGTCAAAACCCTGTGCTGGCAAGTTCCTGCCCAACCCTCGCACAGGGACAAGCATATTGGCCATTGGTCAAAGGCTTTCCCCACAAGCTTAACACGTTTGGTCCCATCTAGCCTCCGAAGGCCGAGTTGACCTAGCTAGGAATCAAAGTTCAGGAAAGGTACTCAGGGTGCTGGTGACTGCAGGTTCTTTCACCAGGCAGCCCAAATCGAGTCCACCTCCTTGCATTTTCCATGGGCAGAGCAAATGGTGTCAACTTACACGCCTCCGGCCAGGGAGGGGCGACCTACACTTTCTTCAGGGGATACAAGCCCATGCCTTCCGTGTGAAAGGCCTCTATGCCTCTTTGCTTCGGCAGCCCAGGGATAGCGTCAGCCCTGAAATGCTTCCGAAGGAGCAGAGTCAGAGATCCTTCGAACCACAGAGCAGGTGCAGCCCAGAACAAGGACTGCTCTTGGCCTGAGAACACCCACTGCCCAGCGCTTCTTTGGGGTACGCACGTGTAGAGGAAGGGGGTTGAATTCTGCTGCGTGATAACTTCTCCGGGCCACGTAGTGTGAGCGCAAGTAGAGTGGCCCTACACCTCCTCCCAGTTTCCCGTGTAAGTTGTAGAAGGCCAACTCCCTGCTTGAATCCCTGGGTGGGGTACGTACCGTCCAGAGAAAGATGGATGCTTGGGACCCTGGGCTGGGAGCTAGGTTAATGTTCTGTGCATCCACTTGGCAGCTGTTCTCTCTAAGCGGGTCCCAAAGGCTTTTTGGAGGAGTTTCCTGAGAGGGTCGGAAACAGGAAAGTAGCCAACAGGCCCACGGGGATGCCAGTTCTCTCTAGCAACAAGGCTACCAGCCTCAGACACTAGCGTTCTCTTTGGTACATGAAAGAACACTGTGCTTGGAAACTTCTTCCATCCAGTTTGCGAGTCGCGCTTCCACTGGGTCCTAGGATTCCAAGTGTTGCCATGCCGTCACAATGTCCAATTCTGAGGCCTAGGACGGCAGAGTGTCTGGCAGCTCTCAAAGAGACCTTAGCAATGCAGGCTTTTTGGCTCCTTCCGCCCAGAAACCAGCTCCTCCAGATCCTCTGTCGTTAGGTATTTCATGTCCGAATATCTCAGGGGGCCCTCATTCCTCCTCCACGAAGTAAGGCCCAAACGGCATTGCCCTAAAGGGAAGAAGCCTTCTGAGTCCGGCAGAGAGGAAGTCTCCGCCACTCTGCATTCCCACTCGGCTGAGCCCTGGGTATCGGACCGAGAGAGGGAGAAAGAGAGCCGTAACCCCGAGCTTTTCCACAATGCGGTATAGGCCTCACCCTTCAAGCCCACGTCAATTTCATAGCGAAAACACCAGGCCTCGGTGTGCTTTCCTGTGGCAAGGAAACTTGGCTTTCATTCTTCAGGTGGCACATTGGCTCAGGACTGCCCTACCCCAAGGACTCAGGCTGTGCAGCCCGACTGGTTGAGATCAGCACTTCTGGCCCTCTCCCGGATGAACCAACTAGGAAAGGAGCCTCTCCTAAGCTGGGAAACGTGGTGGCTTTTCCTAGTCTACCGAGGAACAGCGCTCTGAGGGAGAGGAGCTGCTGACGTGTGGTAGCAAAGTCTCCTCTGCTGAAGAGAAACATTTCATTGTAAGCGGGTTCCATCAGCCTTGCCACCTTTTCTCAGCTGGCTATCATGGAGGGCAGTCTGTTGGCAGATTCCCCTGAGGCCCTGCTTCCCAGGCTGTGATCCACACACGCCGCCTGCTTCAGCCCAAAGGGACAGCTTATGGTAAGGTCAAAACCCTGTGCTGGCAAGTTCCTGCCCAACCCTCGCACAGGGACAAGCATATTGGCCATTGGTCAAAGGCTTTCCCCACAAGCTTAACACGTTTGGTCCCATCTAGCCTCCGAAGGCCGAGTTGACCTAGCTAGGAATCAAAGTTCAGGAAAGGTACTCAGGGTGCTGGTGACTGCAGGTTCTTTCACCAGGCAGCCCAAATCGAGTCCACCTCCTTGCATTTTCCATGGGCAGAGCAAATGGTGTCAACTTACACGCCTCCGGCCAGGGAGGGGCGACCTACACTTTCTTCAGGGGATACAAGCCCATGCCTTCCGTGTGAAAGGCCTCTATGCCTCTTTGCTTCGGCAGCCCAGGGATAGCGTCAGCCCTGAAATGCTTCCGAAGGAGCAGAGTCAGAGATCCTTCGAACCACAGAGCAGGTGCAGCCCAGAACAAGGACTGCTCTTGGCCTGAGAACACCCACTGCCCAGCGCTTCTTTGGGGTACGCACGTGTAGAGGAAGGGGGTTGAATTCTGCTGCGTGATAACTTCTCCGGGCCACGTAGTGTGAGCGCAAGTAGAGTGGCCCTACACCTCCTCCCAGTTTCCCGTGTAAGTTGTAGAAGGCCAACTCCCTGCTTGAATCCCTGGGTGGGGTACGTACCGTCCAGAGAAAGATGGATGCTTGGGACCCTGGGCTGGGAGCTAGGTTAATGTTCTGTGCATCCACTTGGCAGCTGTTCTCTCTAAGCGGGTCCCAAAGGCTTTTTGGAGGAGTTTCCTGAGAGGGTCGGAAACAGGAAAGTAGCCAACAGGCCCACGGGGATGCCAGTTCTCTCTAGCAACAAGGCTACCAGCCTCAGACACTAGCGTTCTCTTTGGTACATGAAAGAACACTGTGCTTGGAAACTTCTTCCATCCAGTTTGCGAGTCGCGCTTCCACTGGGTCCTAGGATTCCAAGTGTTGCCATGCCGTCACAATGTCCAATTCTGAGGCCTAGGACGGCAGAGTGTCTGGCAGCTCTCAAAGAGACCTTAGCAATGCAGGCTTTTTGGCTCCTTCCGCCCAGAAACCAGCTCCTCCAGATCCTCTGTCGTTAGGTATTTCATGTCCGAATATCTCAGGGGGCCCTCATTCCTCCTCCACGAAGTAAGGCCCAAACGGCATTGCCCTAAAGGGAAGAAGCCTTCTGAGTCCGGCAGAGAGGAAGTCTCCGCCACTCTGCATTCCCACTCGGCTGAGCCCTGGGTATCGGACCGAGAGAGGGAGAAAGAGAGCCGTAACCCCGAGCTTTTCCACAATGCGGTATAGGCCTCACCCTTCAAGCCCACGTCAATTTCATAGCGAAAACACCAGGCCTCGGTGTGCTTTCCTGTGGCAAGGAAACTTGGCTTTCATTCTTCAGGTGGCACATTGGCTCAGGACTGCCCTACCCCAAGGACTCAGGCTGTGCAGCCCGACTGGTTGAGATCAGCACTTCTGGCCCTCTCCCGGATGAACCAACTAGGAAAGGAGCCTCTCCTAAGCTGGGAAACGTGGTGGCTTTTCCTAGTCTACCGAGGAACAGCACTCTGAGGGAGAGGAGCTGCTGACGTGTGGTAGCAAAGTCTCCTCTGCTGAAGAGAAACACTTCGTTGTAAGCGGGTTCCATCAGCCTTGCCACCTTTTCTCAGCTGGCTATCATGGAGGGCAGTCTGTTGGCAGATTCCCCTGAGGCCCTGCTTCCCAGGCTGTGATCCACACACGCCGCCTGCTTCAGCCCAAAGGGACAGCTTATGGTAAGGTCAAAACCCTGTGCTGGCAAGTTCCTGCCCAACCCTCGCACAGGGACAAGCATATTGGCCATTGGTCAAAGGCTTTCCCCACAAGCTTAACACGTTTGGTCCCATCTAGCCTCCGAAGGCCGAGTTGACCTAGCTAGGAATCAAAGTTCAGGAAAGGTACTCAGGGTGCTGGTGACTGCAGGTTCTTTCACCAGGCAGCCCAAATCGAGTCCACCTCCTTGCATTTTCCATGGGCAGAGCAAATGGTGTCAACTTACACGCCTCCGGCCAGGGAGGGGCGACCTACACTTTCTTCAGGGGATACAAGCCCATGCCTTCCGTGTGAAAGGCCTCTATGCCTCTTTGCTTCGGCAGCCCAGGGATAGCGTCAGCCCTGAAATGCTTCCGAAGGAGCAGAGTCAGAGATCCTTCGAACCACAGAGCAGGTGCAGCCCAGAACAAGGACTGCTCTTGGCCTGCGAACACCCACTGCCCAGCGCTTCTTTGGGGTACGCACGTGTAGAGGAAGGGGGTTGAATTCTGCTGCGTGATAACTTCTCCGGGCCACGTAGTGTGAGCGCAAGTAGAGTGGCCCTACACCTCCTCCCAGTTTCCCGTGTAAGTTGTAGAAGGCCAACTCCCTGCTTGAATCCCTGGGTGGGGTACGTACCGTCCAGAGAAAGATGGATGCTTGGGACCCTGGGCTGGGAGCTAGGTTAATGTTCTGTGCATCCACTTGGCAGCTGTTCTCTCTAAGCGGGTCCCAAAGGCTTTTTGGAGGAGTTTCCTGAGAGGGTCGGAAACAGGAAAGTAGCCAACAGGCCCACGGGGATGCCAGTTCTCTCTAGCAACAAGGCTACCAGCCTCAGACACTAGCGTTCTCTTTGGTACATGAAAGAACACTGTGCTTGGAAACTTCTTCCATCCAGTTTGCGAGTCGCGCTTCCACTGGGTCCTAGGATTCCAAGTGTTGCCATGCCGTCACAATGTCCAATTCTGAGGCCTAGGACGGCAGAGTGTCTGGCAGCTCTCAAAGAGACCTTAGCAATGCAGGCTTTTTGGCTCCTTCCGCCCAGAAACCAGCTCCTCCAGATCCTCTGTCGTTAGGTATTTCATGTCCGAATATCTCAGGGGGCCCTCATTCCTCCTCCACGAAGTAAGGCCCAAACGGCATTGCCCTAAAGGGAAGAAGCCTTCTGAGTCCGGCAGAGAGGAAGTCTCCGCCACTCTGCATTCCCACTCGGCTGAGCCCTGGGTATCGGACCGAGAGAGGGAGAAAGAGAGCCGTAACCCCGAGCTTTTCCACAATGCGGTATAGGCCTCACCCTTCAAGCCCACGTCAATTTCATAGCGAAAACACCAGGCCTCGGTGTGCTTTCCTGTGGCAAGGAAACTTGGCTTTCATTCTTCAGGTGGCACATTGGCTCAGGACTGCCCTACCCCAAGGACTCAGGCTGTGCAGCCCGACTGGTTGAGATCAGCACTTCTGGCCCTCTCCCGGATGAACCAACTAGGAAAGGAGCCTCTCCTAAGCTGGGAAACGTGGTGGCTTTTCCTAGTCTACCGAGGAACAGCGCTCTGAGGGAGAGGAGCTGCTGACGTGTGGTAGCAAAGTCTCCTCTGCTGAAGAGAAACATTTCATTGTAAGCGGGTTCCATCAGCCTTGCCACCTTTTCTCAGCTGGCTATCATGGAGGGCAGTCTGTTGGCAGATTCCCCTGAGGCCCTGCTTCCCAGGCTGTGATCCACACACGCCGCCTGCTTCAGCCCAAAGGGACAGCTTATGGTAAGGTCAAAACCCTGTGCTGGCAAGTTCCTGCCCAACCCTCGCACAGGGACAAGCATATTGGCCATTGGTCAAAGGCTTTCCCCACAAGCTTAACACGTTTGGTCCCATCTAGCCTCCGAAGGCCGAGTTGACCTAGCTAGGAATCAAAGTTCAGGAAAGGTACTCAGGGTGCTGGTGACTGCAGGTTCTTTCACCAGGCAGCCCAAATCGAGTCCACCTCCTTGCATTTTCCATGGGCAGAGCAAATGGTGTCAACTTACACGCCTCCGGCCAGGGAGGGGCGACCTACACTTTCTTCAGGGGATACAAGCCCATGCCTTCCGTGTGAAAGGCCTCTATGCCTCTTTGCTTCGGCAGCCCAGGGATAGCGTCAGCCCTGAAATGCTTCCGAAGGAGCAGAGTCAGAGATCCTTCGAACCACAGAGCAGGTGCAGCCCAGAACAAGGACTGCTCTTGGCCTGCGAACACCCACTGCCCAGCGCTTCTTTGGGGTACGCACGTGTAGAGGAAGGGGGTTGAATTCTGCTGCGTGATAACTTCTCCGGGCCACGTAGTGTGAGCGCAAGTAGAGTGGCCCTACACCTCCTCCCAGTTTCCCGTGTAAGTTGTAGAAGGCCAACTCCCTGCTTGAATCCCTGGGTGGGGTACGTACCGTCCAGAGAAAGATGGATGCTTGGGACCCTGGGCTGGGAGCTAGGTTAATGTTCTGTGCATCCACTTGGCAGCTGTTCTCTCTAAGCGGGTCCCAAAGGCTTTTTGGAGGAGTTTCCTGAGAGGGTCGGAAACAGGAAAGTAGCCAACAGGCCCACGGGGATGCCAGTTCTCTCTAGCAACAAGGCTACCAGCCTCAGACACTAGCGTTCTCTTTGGTACATGAAAGAACACTGTGCTTGGAAACTTCTTCCATCCAGTTTGCGAGTCGCGCTTCCACTGGGTCCTAGGATTCCAAGTGTTGCCATGCCGTCACAATGTCCAATTCTGAGGCCTAGGACGGCAGAGTGTCTGGCAGCTCTCAAAGAGACCTTAGCAATGCAGGCTTTTTGGCTCCTTCCGCCCAGAAACCAGCTCCTCCAGATCCTCTGTCGTTAGGTATTTCATGTCCGAATATCTCAGGGGGCCCTCATTCCTCCTCCACGAAGTAAGGCCCAAACGGCATTGCCCTAAAGGGAAGAAGCCTTCTGAGTCCGGCAGAGAGGAAGTCTCCGCCACTCTGCATTCCCACTCGGCTGAGCCCTGGGTATCGGACCGAGAGAGGGAGAAAGAGAGCCGTAACCCCGAGCTTTTCCACAATGCGGTATAGGCCTCACCCTTCAAGCCCACGTCAATTTCATAGCGAAAACACCAGGCCTCGGTGTGCTTTCCTGTGGCAAGGAAACTTGGCTTTCATTCTTCAGGTGGCACATTGGCTCAGGACTGCCCTACCCCAAGGACTCAGGCTGTGCAGCCCGACTGGTTGAGATCAGCACTTCTGGCCCTCTCCCGGATGAACCAACTAGGAAAGGAGCCTCTCCTAAGCTGGGAAACGTGGTGGCTTTTCCTAGTCTACCGAGGAACAGCGCTCTGAGGGAGAGGAGCTGCTGACGTGTGGTAGCAAAGTCTCCTCTGCTGAAGAGAAACACTTCGTTGTAAGCGGGTTCCATCAGCCTTGCCACCTTTTCTCAGCTGGCTATCATGGAGGGCAGTCTGTTGGCAGATTCCCCTGAGGCCCTGCTTCCCAGGCTGTGATCCACACACGCCGCCTGCTTCAGCCCAAAGGGACAGCTTATGGTAAGGTCAAAACCCTGTGCTGGCAAGTTCCTGCCCAACCCTCGCACAGGGACAAGCATATTGGCCATTGGTCAAAGGCTTTCCCCACAAGCTTAACACGTTTGGTCCCATCTAGCCTCCGAAGGCCGAGTTGACCTAGCTAGGAATCAAAGTTCAGGAAAGGTACTCAGGGTGCTGGTGACTGCAGGTTCTTTCACCAGGCAGCCCAAATCGAGTCCACCTCCTTGCATTTTCCATGGGCAGAGCAAATGGTGTCAACTTACACGCCTCCGGCCAGGGAGGGGCGACCTACACTTTCTTCAGGGGATACAAGCCCATGCCTTCCGTGTGAAAGGCCTCTATGCCTCTTTGCTTCGGCAGCCCAGGGATAGCGTCAGCCCTGAAATGCTTCCGAAGGAGCAGAGTCAGAGATCCTTCGAACCACAGAGCAGGTGCAGCCCAGAACAAGGACTGCTCTTGGCCTGAGAACACCCACTGCCCAGCGCTTCTTTGGGGTACGCACGTGTAGAGGAAGGGGGTTGAATTCTGCTGCGTGATAACTTCTCCGGGCCACGTAGTGTGAGCGCAAGTAGAGTGGCCCTACACCTCCTCCCAGTTTCCCGTGTAAGTTGTAGAAGGCCAACTCCCTGCTTGAATCCCTGGGTGGGGTACGTACCGTCCAGAGAAAGATGGATGCTTGGGACCCTGGGCTGGGAGCTAGGTTAATGTTCTGTGCATCCACTTGGCAGCTGTTCTCTCTAAGCGGGTCCCAAAGGCTTTTTGGAGGAGTTTCCTGAGAGGGTCGGAAACAGGAAAGTAGCCAACAGGCCCACGGGGATGCCAGTTCTCTCTAGCAACAAGGCTACCAGCCTCAGACACTAGCGTTCTCTTTGGTACATGAAAGAACACTGTGCTTGGAAACTTCTTCCATCCAGTTTGCGAGTCGCGCTTCCACTGGGTCCTAGGATTCCAAGTGTTGCCATGCCGTCACAATGTCCAATTCTGAGGCCTAGGACGGCAGAGTGTCTGGCAGCTCTCAAAGAGACCTTAGCAATGCAGGCTTTTTGGCTCCTTCCGCCCAGAAACCAGCTCCTCCAGATCCTCTGTCGTTAGGTATTTCATGTCCGAATATCTCAGGGGGCCCTCATTCCTCCTCCACGAAGTAAGGCCCAAACGGCATTGCCCTAAAGGGAAGAAGCCTTCTGAGTCCGGCAGAGAGGAAGTCTCCGCCACTCTGCATTCCCACTCGGCTGAGCCCTGGGTATCGGACCGAGAGAGGGAGAAAGAGAGCCGTAACCCCGAGCTTTTCCACAATGCGGTATAGGCCTCACCCTTCAAGCCCACGTCAATTTCATAGCGAAAACACCAGGCCTCGGTGTGCTTTCCTGTGGCAAGGAAACTTGGCTTTCATTCTTCAGGTGGCACATTGGCTCAGGACTGCCCTACCCCAAGGACTCAGGCTGTGCAGCCCGACTGGTTGAGATCAGCACTTCTGGCCCTCTCCCGGATGAACCAACTAGGAAAGGAGCCTCTCCTAAGCTGGGAAACGTGGTGGCTTTTCCTAGTCTACCGAGGAACAGCGCTCTGAGGGAGAGGAGCTGCTGACGTGTGGTAGCAAAGTCTCCTCTGCTGAAGAGAAACATTTCATTGTAAGCGGGTTCCATCAGCCTTGCCACCTTTTCTCAGCTGGCTATCATGGAGGGCAGTCTGTTGGCAGATTCCCCTGAGGCCCTGCTTCCCAGGCTGTGATCCACACACGCCGCCTGCTTCAGCCCAAAGGGACAGCTTATGGTAAGGTCAAAACCCTGTGCTGGCAAGTTCCTGCCCAACCCTCGCACAGGGACAAGCATATTGGCCATTGGTCAAAGGCTTTCCCCACAAGCTTAACACGTTTGGTCCCATCTAGCCTCCGAAGGCCGAGTTGACCTAGCTAGGAATCAAAGTTCAGGAAAGGTACTCAGGGTGCTGGTGACTGCAGGTTCTTTCACCAGGCAGCCCAAATCGAGTCCACCTCCTTGCATTTTCCATGGGCAGAGCAAATGGTGTCAACTTACACGCCTCCGGCCAGGGAGGGGCGACCTACACTTTCTTCAGGGGATACAAGCCCATGCCTTCCGTGTGAAAGGCCTCTATGCCTCTTTGCTTCGGCAGCCCAGGGATAGCGTCAGCCCTGAAATGCTTCCGAAGGAGCAGAGTCAGAGATCCTTCGAACCACAGAGCAGGTGCAGCCCAGAACAAGGACTGCTCTTGGCCTGAGAACACCCACTGCCCAGCGCTTCTTTGGGGTACGCACGTGTAGAGGAAGGGGGTTGAATTCTGCTGCGTGATAACTTCTCCGGGCCACGTAGTGTGAGCGCAAGTAGAGTGGCCCTACACCTCCTCCCAGTTTCCCGTGTAAGTTGTAGAAGGCCAACTCCCTGCTTGAATCCCTGGGTGGGGTACGTACCGTCCAGAGAAAGATGGATGCTTGGGACCCTGGGCTGGGAGCTAGGTTAATGTTCTGTGCATCCACTTGGCAGCTGTTCTCTCTAAGCGGGTCCCAAAGGCTTTTTGGAGGAGTTTCCTGAGAGGGTCGGAAACAGGAAAGTAGCCAACAGGCCCACGGGGATGCCAGTTCTCTCTAGCAACAAGGCTACCAGCCTCAGACACTAGCGTTCTCTTTGGTACATGAAAGAACACTGTGCTTGGAAACTTCTTCCATCCAGTTTGCGAGTCGCGCTTCCACTGGGTCCTAGGATTCCAAGTGTTGCCATGCCGTCACAATGTCCAATTCTGAGGCCTAGGACGGCAGAGTGTCTGGCAGCTCTCAAAGAGACCTTAGCAATGCAGGCTTTTTGGCTCCTTCCGCCCAGAAACCAGCTCCTCCAGATCCTCTGTCGTTAGGTATTTCATGTCCGAATATCTCAGGGGGCCCTCATTCCTCCTCCACGAAGTAAGGCCCAAACGGCATTGCCCTAAAGGGAAGAAGCCTTCTGAGTCCGGCAGAGAGGAAGTCTCCGCCACTCTGCATTCCCACTCGGCTGAGCCCTGGGTATCGGACCGAGAGAGGGAGAAAGAGAGCCGTAACCCCGAGCTTTTCCACAATGCGGTATAGGCCTCACCCTTCAAGCCCACGTCAATTTCATAGCGAAAACACCAGGCCTCGGTGTGCTTTCCTGTGGCAAGGAAACTTGGCTTTCATTCTTCAGGTGGCACATTGGCTCAGGACTGCCCTACCCCAAGGACTCAGGCTGTGCAGCCCGACTGGTTGAGATCAGCACTTCTGGCCCTCTCCCGGATGAACCAACTAGGAAAGGAGCCTCTCCTAAGCTGGGAAACGTGGTGGCTTTTCCTAGTCTACCGAGGAACAGCGCTCTGAGGGAGAGGAGCTGCTGACGTGTGGTAGCAAAGTCTCCTCTGCTGAAGAGAAACATTTCATTGTAAGCGGGTTCCATCAGCCTTGCCACCTTTTCTCAGCTGGCTATCATGGAGGGCAGTCTGTTGGCAGATTCCCCTGAGGCCCTGCTTCCCAGGCTGTGATCCACACACGCCGCCTGCTTCAGCCCAAAGGGACAGCTTATGGTAAGGTCAAAACCCTGTGCTGGCAAGTTCCTGCCCAACCCTCGCACAGGGACAAGCATATTGGCCATTGGTCAAAGGCTTTCCCCACAAGCTTAACACGTTTGGTCCCATCTAGCCTCCGAAGGCCGAGTTGACCTAGCTAGGAATCAAAGTTCAGGAAAGGTACTCAGGGTGCTGGTGACTGCAGGTTCTTTCACCAGGCAGCCCAAATCGAGTCCACCTCCTTGCATTTTCCATGGGCAGAGCAAATGGTGTCAACTTACACGCCTCCGGCCAGGGAGGGGCGACCTACACTTTCTTCAGGGGATACAAGCCCATGCCTTCCGTGTGAAAGGCCTCTATGCCTCTTTGCTTCGGCAGCCCAGGGATAGCGTCAGCCCTGAAATGCTTCCGAAGGAGCAGAGTCAGAGATCCTTCGAACCACAGAGCAGGTGCAGCCCAGAACAAGGACTGCTCTTGGCCTGAGAACACCCACTGCCCAGCGCTTCTTTGGGGTACGCACGTGTAGAGGAAGGGGGTTGAATTCTGCTGCGTGATAACTTCTCCGGGCCACGTAGTGTGAGCGCAAGTAGAGTGGCCCTACACCTCCTCCCAGTTTCCCGTGTAAGTTGTAGAAGGCCAACTCCCTGCTTGAATCCCTGGGTGGGGTACGTACCGTCCAGAGAAAGATGGATGCTTGGGACCCTGGGCTGGGAGCTAGGTTAATGTTCTGTGCATCCACTTGGCAGCTGTTCTCTCTAAGCGGGTCCCAAAGGCTTTTTGGAGGAGTTTCCTGAGAGGGTCGGAAACAGGAAAGTAGCCAACAGGCCCACGGGGATGCCAGTTCTCTCTAGCAACAAGGCTACCAGCCTCAGACACTAGCGTTCTCTTTGGTACATGAAAGAACACTGTGCTTGGAAACTTCTTCCATCCAGTTTGCGAGTCGCGCTTCCACTGGGTCCTAGGATTCCAAGTGTTGCCATGCCGTCACAATGTCCAATTCTGAGGCCTAGGACGGCAGAGTGTCTGGCAGCTCTCAAAGAGACCTTAGCAATGCAGGCTTTTTGGCTCCTTCCGCCCAGAAACCAGCTCCTCCAGATCCTCTGTCGTTAGGTATTTCATGTCCGAATATCTCAGGGGGCCCTCATTCCTCCTCCACGAAGTAAGGCCCAAACGGCATTGCCCTAAAGGGAAGAAGCCTTCTGAGTCCGGCAGAGAGGAAGTCTCCGCCACTCTGCATTCCCACTCGGCTGAGCCCTGGGTATCGGACCGAGAGAGGGAGAAAGAGAGCCGTAACCCCGAGCTTTTCCACAATGCGGTATAGGCCTCACCCTTCAAGCCCACGTCAATTTCATAGCGAAAACACCAGGCCTCGGTGTGCTTTCCTGTGGCAAGGAAACTTGGCTTTCATTCTTCAGGTGGCACATTGGCTCAGGACTGCCCTACCCCAAGGACTCAGGCTGTGCAGCCCGACTGGTTGAGATCAGCACTTCTGGCCCTCTCCCGGATGAACCAACTAGGAAAGGAGCCTCTCCTAAGCTGGGAAACGTGGTGGCTTTTCCTAGTCTACCGAGGAACAGCGCTCTGAGGGAGAGGAGCTGCTGACGTGTGGTAGCAAAGTCTCCTCTGCTGAAGAGAAACATTTCATTGTAAGCGGGTTCCATCAGCCTTGCCACCTTTTCTCAGCTGGCTATCATGGAGGGCAGTCTGTTGGCAGATTCCCCTGAGGCCCTGCTTCCCAGGCTGTGATCCACACACGCCGCCTGCTTCAGCCCAAAGGGACAGCTTATGGTAAGGTCAAAACCCTGTGCTGGCAAGTTCCTGCCCAACCCTCGCACAGGGACAAGCATATTGGCCATTGGTCAAAGGCTTTCCCCACAAGCTTAACACGTTTGGTCCCATCTAGCCTCCGAAGGCCGAGTTGACCTAGCTAGGAATCAAAGTTCAGGAAAGGTACTCAGGGTGCTGGTGACTGCAGGTTCTTTCACCAGGCAGCCCAAATCGAGTCCACCTCCTTGCATTTTCCATGGGCAGAGCAAATGGTGTCAACTTACACGCCTCCGGCCAGGGAGGGGCGACCTACACTTTCTTCAGGGGATACAAGCCCATGCCTTCCGTGTGAAAGGCCTCTATGCCTCTTTGCTTCGGCAGCCCAGGGATAGCGTCAGCCCTGAAATGCTTCCGAAGGAGCAGAGTCAGAGATCCTTCGAACCACAGAGCAGGTGCAGCCCAGAACAAGGACTGCTCTTGGCCTGAGAACACCCACTGCCCAGCGCTTCTTTGGGGTACGCACGTGTAGAGGAAGGGGGTTGAATTCTGCTGCGTGATAACTTCTCCGGGCCACGTAGTGTGAGCGCAAGTAGAGTGGCCCTACACCTCCTCCCAGTTTCCCGTGTAAGTTGTAGAAGGCCAACTCCCTGCTTGAATCCCTGGGTGGGGTACGTACCGTCCAGAGAAAGATGGATGCTTGGGACCCTGGGCTGGGAGCTAGGTTAATGTTCTGTGCATCCACTTGGCAGCTGTTCTCTCTAAGCGGGTCCCAAAGGCTTTTTGGAGGAGTTTCCTGAGAGGGTCGGAAACAGGAAAGTAGCCAACAGGCCCACGGGGATGCCAGTTCTCTCTAGCAACAAGGCTACCAGCCTCAGACACTAGCGTTCTCTTTGGTACATGAAAGAACACTGTGCTTGGAAACTTCTTCCATCCAGTTTGCGAGTCGCGCTTCCACTGGGTCCTAGGATTCCAAGTGTTGCCATGCCGTCACAATGTCCAATTCTGAGGCCTAGGACGGCAGAGTGTCTGGCAGCTCTCAAAGAGACCTTAGCAATGCAGGCTTTTTGGCTCCTTCCGCCCAGAAACCAGCTCCTCCAGATCCTCTGTCGTTAGGTATTTCATGTCCGAATATCTCAGGGGGCCCTCATTCCTCCTCCACGAAGTAAGGCCCAAACGGCATTGCCCTAAAGGGAAGAAGCCTTCTGAGTCCGGCAGAGAGGAAGTCTCCGCCACTCTGCATTCCCACTCGGCTGAGCCCTGGGTATCGGACCGAGAGAGGGAGAAAGAGAGCCGTAACCCCGAGCTTTTCCACAATGCGGTATAGGCCTCACCCTTCAAGCCCACGTCAATTTCATAGCGAAAACACCAGGCCTCGGTGTGCTTTCCTGTGGCAAGGAAACTTGGCTTTCATTCTTCAGGTGGCACATTGGCTCAGGACTGCCCTACCCCAAGGACTCAGGCTGTGCAGCCCGACTGGTTGAGATCAGCACTTCTGGCCCTCTCCCGGATGAACCAACTAGGAAAGGAGCCTCTCCTAAGCTGGGAAACGTGGTGGCTTTTCCTAGTCTACCGAGGAACAGCGCTCTGAGGGAGAGGAGCTGCTGACGTGTGGTAGCAAAGTCTCCTCTGCTGAAGAGAAACATTTCATTGTAAGCGGGTTCCATCAGCCTTGCCACCTTTTCTCAGCTGGCTATCATGGAGGGCAGTCTGTTGGCAGATTCCCCTGAGGCCCTGCTTCCCAGGCTGTGATCCACACACGCCGCCTGCTTCAGCCCAAAGGGACAGCTTATGGTAAGGTCAAAACCCTGTGCTGGCAAGTTCCTGCCCAACCCTCGCACAGGGACAAGCATATTGGCCATTGGTCAAAGGCTTTCCCCACAAGCTTAACACGTTTGGTCCCATCTAGCCTCCGAAGGCCGAGTTGACCTAGCTAGGAATCAAAGTTCAGGAAAGGTACTCAGGGTGCTGGTGACTGCAGGTTCTTTCACCAGGCAGCCCAAATCGAGTCCACCTCCTTGCATTTTCCATGGGCAGAGCAAATGGTGTCAACTTACACGCCTCCGGCCAGGGAGGGGCGACCTACACTTTCTTCAGGGGATACAAGCCCATGCCTTCCGTGTGAAAGGCCTCTATGCCTCTTTGCTTCGGCAGCCCAGGGATAGCGTCAGCCCTGAAATGCTTCCGAAGGAGCAGAGTCAGAGATCCTTCGAACCACAGAGCAGGTGCAGCCCAGAACAAGGACTGCTCTTGGCCTGCGAACACCCACTGCCCAGCGCTTCTTTGGGGTACGCACGTGTAGAGGAAGGGGGTTGAATTCTGCTGCGTGATAACTTCTCCGGGCCACGTAGTGTGAGCGCAAGTAGAGTGGCCCTACACCTCCTCCCAGTTTCCCGTGTAAGTTGTAGAAGGCCAACTCCCTGCTTGAATCCCTGGGTGGGGTACGTACCGTCCAGAGAAAGATGGATGCTTGGGACCCTGGGCTGGGAGCTAGGTTAATGTTCTGTGCATCCACTTGGCAGCTGTTCTCTCTAAGCGGGTCCCAAAGGCTTTTTGGAGGAGTTTCCTGAGAGGGTCGGAAACAGGAAAGTAGCCAACAGGCCCACGGGGATGCCAGTTCTCTCTAGCAACAAGGCTACCAGCCTCAGACACTAGCGTTCTCTTTGGTACATGAAAGAACACTGTGCTTGGAAACTTCTTCCATCCAGTTTGCGAGTCGCGCTTCCACTGGGTCCTAGGATTCCAAGTGTTGCCATGCCGTCACAATGTCCAATTCTGAGGCCTAGGACGGCAGAGTGTCTGGCAGCTCTCAAAGAGACCTTAGCAATGCAGGCTTTTTGGCTCCTTCCGCCCAGAAACCAGCTCCTCCAGATCCTCTGTCGTTAGGTATTTCATGTCCGAATATCTCAGGGGGCCCTCATTCCTCCTCCACGAAGTAAGGCCCAAACGGCATTGCCCTAAAGGGAAGAAGCCTTCTGAGTCCGGCAGAGAGGAAGTCTCCGCCACTCTGCATTCCCACTCGGCTGAGCCCTGGGTATCGGACCGAGAGAGGGAGAAAGAGAGCCGTAACCCCGAGCTTTTCCACAATGCGGTATAGGCCTCACCCTTCAAGCCCACGTCAATTTCATAGCGAAAACACCAGGCCTCGGTGTGCTTTCCTGTGGCAAGGAAACTTGGCTTTCATTCTTCAGGTGGCACATTGGCTCAGGACTGCCCTACCCCAAGGACTCAGGCTGTGCAGCCCGACTGGTTGAGATCAGCACTTCTGGCCCTCTCCCGGATGAACCAACTAGGAAAGGAGCCTCTCCTAAGCTGGGAAACGTGGTGGCTTTTCCTAGTCTACCGAGGAACAGCGCTCTGAGGGAGAGGAGCTGCTGACGTGTGGTAGCAAAGTCTCCTCTGCTGAAGAGAAACATTTCGTTGTAAGCGGGTTCCATCAGCCTTGCCACCTTTTCTCAGCTGGCTATCATGGAGGGCAGTCTGTTGGCAGATTCCCCTGAGGCCCTGCTTCCCAGGCTGTGATCCACACACGCCGCCTGCTTCAGCCCAAAGGGACAGCTTATGGTAAGGTCAAAACCCTGTGCTGGCAAGTTCCTGCCCAACCCTCGCACAGGGACAAGCATATTGGCCATTGGTCAAAGGCTTTCCCCACAAGCTTAACACGTTTGGTCCCATCTAGCCTCCGAAGGCCGAGTTGACCTAGCTAGGAATCAAAGTTCAGGAAAGGTACTCAGGGTGCTGGTGACTGCAGGTTCTTTCACCAGGCAGCCCAAATCGAGTCCACCTCCTTGCATTTTCCATGGGCAGAGCAAATGGTGTCAACTTACACGCCTCCGGCCAGGGAGGGGCGACCTACACTTTCTTCAGGGGATACAAGCCCATGCCTTCCGTGTGAAAGGCCTCTATGCCTCTTTGCTTCGGCAGCCCAGGGATAGCGTCAGCCCTGAAATGCTTCCGAAGGAGCAGAGTCAGAGATCCTTCGAACCACAGAGCAGGTGCAGCCCAGAACAAGGACTGCTCTTGGCCTGCGAACACCCACTGCCCAGCGCTTCTTTGGGGTACGCACGTGTAGAGGAAGGGGGTTGAATTCTGCTGCGTGATAACTTCTCCGGGCCACGTAGTGTGAGCGCAAGTAGAGTGGCCCTACACCTCCTCCCAGTTTCCCGTGTAAGTTGTAGAAGGCCAACTCCCTGCTTGAATCCCTGGGTGGGGTACGTACCGTCCAGAGAAAGATGGATGCTTGGGACCCTGGGCTGGGAGCTAGGTTAATGTTCTGTGCATCCACTTGGCAGCTGTTCTCTCTAAGCGGGTCCCAAAGGCTTTTTGGAGGAGTTTCCTGAGAGGGTCGGAAACAGGAAAGTAGCCAACAGGCCCACGGGGATGCCAGTTCTCTCTAGCAACAAGGCTACCAGCCTCAGACACTAGCGTTCTCTTTGGTACATGAAAGAACACTGTGCTTGGAAACTTCTTCCATCCAGTTTGCGAGTCGCGCTTCCACTGGGTCCTAGGATTCCAAGTGTTGCCATGCCGTCACAATGTCCAATTCTGAGGCCTAGGACGGCAGAGTGTCTGGCAGCTCTCAAAGAGACCTTAGCAATGCAGGCTTTTTGGCTCCTTCCGCCCAGAAACCAGCTCCTCCAGATCCTCTGTCGTTAGGTATTTCATGTCCGAATATCTCAGGGGGCCCTCATTCCTCCTCCACGAAGTAAGGCCCAAACGGCATTGCCCTAAAGGGAAGAAGCCTTCTGAGTCCGGCAGAGAGGAAGTCTCCGCCACTCTGCATTCCCACTCGGCTGAGCCCTGGGTATCGGACCGAGAGAGGGAGAAAGAGAGCCGTAACCCCGAGCTTTTCCACAATGCGGTATAGGCCTCACCCTTCAAGCCCACGTCAATTTCATAGCGAAAACACCAGGCCTCGGTGTGCTTTCCTGTGGCAAGGAAACTTGGCTTTCATTCTTCAGGTGGCACATTGGCTCAGGACTGCCCTACCCCAAGGACTCAGGCTGTGCAGCCCGACTGGTTGAGATCAGCACTTCTGGCCCTCTCCCGGATGAACCAACTAGGAAAGGAGCCTCTCCTAAGCTGGGAAACGTGGTGGCTTTTCCTAGTCTACCGAGGAACAGCGCTCTGAGGGAGAGGAGCTGCTGACGTGTGGTAGCAAAGTCTCCTCTGCTGAAGAGAAACATTTCGTTGTAAGCGGGTTCCATCAGCCTTGCCACCTTTTCTCAGCTGGCTATCATGGAGGGCAGTCTGTTGGCAGATTCCCCTGAGGCCCTGCTTCCCAGGCTGTGATCCACACACGCCGCCTGCTTCAGCCCAAAGGGACAGCTTATGGTAAGGTCAAAACCCTGTGCTGGCAAGTTCCTGCCCAACCCTCGCACAGGGACAAGCATATTGGCCATTGGTCAAAGGCTTTCCCCACAAGCTTAACACGTTTGGTCCCATCTAGCCTCCGAAGGCCGAGTTGACCTAGCTAGGAATCAAAGTTCAGGAAAGGTACTCAGGGTGCTGGTGACTGCAGGTTCTTTCACCAGGCAGCCCAAATCGAGTCCACCTCCTTGCATTTTCCATGGGCAGAGCAAATGGTGTCAACTTACACGCCTCCGGCCAGGGAGGGGCGACCTACACTTTCTTCAGGGGATACAAGCCCATGCCTTCCGTGTGAAAGGCCTCTATGCCTCTTTGCTTCGGCAGCCCAGGGATAGCGTCAGCCCTGAAATGCTTCCGAAGGAGCAGAGTCAGAGATCCTTCGAACCACAGAGCAGGTGCAGCCCAGAACAAGGACTGCTCTTGGCCTGAGAACACCCACTGCCCAGCGCTTCTTTGGGGTACGCACGTGTAGAGGAAGGGGGTTGAATTCTGCTGCGTGATAACTTCTCCGGGCCACGTAGTGTGAGCGCAAGTAGAGTGGCCCTACACCTCCTCCCAGTTTCCCGTGTAAGTTGTAGAAGGCCAACTCCCTGCTTGAATCCCTGGGTGGGGTACGTACCGTCCAGAGAAAGATGGATGCTTGGGACCCTGGGCTGGGAGCTAGGTTAATGTTCTGTGCATCCACTTGGCAGCTGTTCTCTCTAAGCGGGTCCCAAAGGCTTTTTGGAGGAGTTTCCTGAGAGGGTCGGAAACAGGAAAGTAGCCAACAGGCCCACGGGGATGCCAGTTCTCTCTAGCAACAAGGCTACCAGCCTCAGACACTAGCGTTCTCTTTGGTACATGAAAGAACACTGTGCTTGGAAACTTCTTCCATCCAGTTTGCGAGTCGCGCTTCCACTGGGTCCTAGGATTCCAAGTGTTGCCATGCCGTCACAATGTCCAATTCTGAGGCCTAGGACGGCAGAGTGTCTGGCAGCTCTCAAAGAGACCTTAGCAATGCAGGCTTTTTGGCTCCTTCCGCCCAGAAACCAGCTCCTCCAGATCCTCTGTCGTTAGGTATTTCATGTCCGAATATCTCAGGGGGCCCTCATTCCTCCTCCACGAAGTAAGGCCCAAACGGCATTGCCCTAAAGGGAAGAAGCCTTCTGAGTCCGGCAGAGAGGAAGTCTCCGCCACTCTGCATTCCCACTCGGCTGAGCCCTGGGTATCGGACCGAGAGAGGGAGAAAGAGAGCCGTAACCCCGAGCTTTTCCACAATGCGGTATAGGCCTCACCCTTCAAGCCCACGTCAATTTCATAGCGAAAACACCAGGCCTCGGTGTGCTTTCCTGTGGCAAGGAAACTTGGCTTTCATTCTTCAGGTGGCACATTGGCTCAGGACTGCCCTACCCCAAGGACTCAGGCTGTGCAGCCCGACTGGTTGAGATCAGCACTTCTGGCCCTCTCCCGGATGAACCAACTAGGAAAGGAGCCTCTCCTAAGCTGGGAAACGTGGTGGCTTTTCCTAGTCTACAGAGGAACAGCGCTCTGAGGGAGAGGAGCTGCTGACGTGTGGTAGCAAAGTCTCCTCTGCTGAAGAGAAACACTTCGTTGTAAGCGGGTTCCATCAGCCTTGCCACCTTTTCTCAGCTGGCTATCATGGAGGGCAGTCTGTTGGCAGATTCCCCTGAGGCCCTGCTTCCCAGGCTGTGATCCACACACGCCGCCTGCTTCAGCCCAAAGGGACAGCTTATGGTAAGGTCAAAACCCTGTGCTGGCAAGTTCCTGCCCAACCCTCGCACAGGGACAAGCATATTGGCCATTGGTCAAAGGCTTTCCCCACAAGCTTAACACGTTTGGTCCCATCTAGCCTCCGAAGGCCGAGTTGACCTAGCTAGGAATCAAAGTTCAGGAAAGGTACTCAGGGTGCTGGTGACTGCAGGTTCTTTCACCAGGCAGCCCAAATCGAGTCCACCTCCTTGCATTTTCCATGGGCAGAGCAAATGGTGTCAACTTACACGCCTCCGGCCAGGGAGGGGCGACCTACACTTTCTTCAGGGGATACAAGCCCATGCCTTCCGTGTGAAAGGCCTCTATGCCTCTTTGCTTCGGCAGCCCAGGGATAGCGTCAGCCCTGAAATGCTTCCGAAGGAGCAGAGTCAGAGATCCTTCGAACCACAGAGCAGGTGCAGCCCAGAACAAGGACTGCTCTTGGCCTGCGAACACCCACTGCCCAGCGCTTCTTTGGGGTACGCACGTGTAGAGGAAGGGGGTTGAATTCTGCTGCGTGATAACTTCTCCGGGCCACGTAGTGTGAGCGCAAGTAGAGTGGCCCTACACCTCCTCCCAGTTTCCCGTGTAAGTTGTAGAAGGCCAACTCCCTGCTTGAATCCCTGGGTGGGGTACGTACCGTCCAGAGAAAGATGGATGCTTGGGACCCTGGGCTGGGAGCTAGGTTAATGTTCTGTGCATCCACTTGGCAGCTGTTCTCTCTAAGCGGGTCCCAAAGGCTTTTTGGAGGAGTTTCCTGAGAGGGTCGGAAACAGGAAAGTAGCCAACAGGCCCACGGGGATGCCAGTTCTCTCTAGCAACAAGGCTACCAGCCTCAGACACTAGCGTTCTCTTTGGTACATGAAAGAACACTGTGCTTGGAAACTTCTTCCATCCAGTTTGCGAGTCGCGCTTCCACTGGGTCCTAGGATTCCAAGTGTTGCCATGCCGTCACAATGTCCAATTCTGAGGCCTAGGACGGCAGAGTGTCTGGCAGCTCTCAAAGAGACCTTAGCAATGCAGGCTTTTTGGCTCCTTCCGCCCAGAAACCAGCTCCTCCAGATCCTCTGTCGTTAGGTATTTCATGTCCGAATATCTCAGGGGGCCCTCATTCCTCCTCCACGAAGTAAGGCCCAAACGGCATTGCCCTAAAGGGAAGAAGCCTTCTGAGTCCGGCAGAGAGGAAGTCTCCGCCACTCTGCATTCCCACTCGGCTGAGCCCTGGGTATCGGACCGAGAGAGGGAGAAAGAGAGCCGTAACCCCGAGCTTTTCCACAATGCGGTATAGGCCTCACCCTTCAAGCCCACGTCAATTTCATAGCGAAAACACCAGGCCTCGGTGTGCTTTCCTGTGGCAAGGAAACTTGGCTTTCATTCTTCAGGTGGCACATTGGCTCAGGACTGCCCTACCCCAAGGACTCAGGCTGTGCAGCCCGACTGGTTGAGATCAGCACTTCTGGCCCTCTCCCGGATGAACCAACTAGGAAAGGAGCCTCTCCTAAGCTGGGAAACGTGGTGGCTTTTCCTAGTCTACCGAGGAACAGCGCTCTGAGGGAGAGGAGCTGCTGACGTGTGGTAGCAAAGTCTCCTCTGCTGAAGAGAAACATTTCATTGTAAGCGGGTTCCATCAGCCTTGCCACCTTTTCTCAGCTGGCTATCATGGAGGGCAGTCTGTTGGCAGATTCCCCTGAGGCCCTGCTTCCCAGGCTGTGATCCACACACGCCGCCTGCTTCAGCCCAAAGGGACAGCTTATGGTAAGGTCAAAACCCTGTGCTGGCAAGTTCCTGCCCAACCCTCGCACAGGGACAAGCATATTGGCCATTGGTCAAAGGCTTTCCCCACAAGCTTAACACGTTTGGTCCCATCTAGCCTCCGAAGGCCGAGTTGACCTAGCTAGGAATCAAAGTTCAGGAAAGGTACTCAGGGTGCTGGTGACTGCAGGTTCTTTCACCAGGCAGCCCAAATCGAGTCCACCTCCTTGCATTTTCCATGGGCAGAGCAAATGGTGTCAACTTACACGCCTCCGGCCAGGGAGGGGCGACCTACACTTTCTTCAGGGGATACAAGCCCATGCCTTCCGTGTGAAAGGCCTCTATGCCTCTTTGCTTCGGCAGCCCAGGGATAGCGTCAGCCCTGAAATGCTTCCGAAGGAGCAGAGTCAGAGATCCTTCGAACCACAGAGCAGGTGCAGCCCAGAACAAGGACTGCTCTTGGCCTGCGAACACCCACTGCCCAGCGCTTCTTTGGGGTACGCACGTGTAGAGGAAGGGGGTTGAATTCTGCTGCGTGATAACTTCTCCGGGCCACGTAGTGTGAGCGCAAGTAGAGTGGCCCTACACCTCCTCCCAGTTTCCCGTGTAAGTTGTAGAAGGCCAACTCCCTGCTTGAATCCCTGGGTGGGGTACGTACCGTCCAGAGAAAGATGGATGCTTGGGACCCTGGGCTGGGAGCTAGGTTAATGTTCTGTGCATCCACTTGGCAGCTGTTCTCTCTAAGCGGGTCCCAAAGGCTTTTTGGAGGAGTTTCCTGAGAGGGTCGGAAACAGGAAAGTAGCCAACAGGCCCACGGGGATGCCAGTTCTCTCTAGCAACAAGGCTACCAGCCTCAGACACTAGCGTTCTCTTTGGTACATGAAAGAACACTGTGCTTGGAAACTTCTTCCATCCAGTTTGCGAGTCGCGCTTCCACTGGGTCCTAGGATTCCAAGTGTTGCCATGCCGTCACAATGTCCAATTCTGAGGCCTAGGACGGCAGAGTGTCTGGCAGCTCTCAAAGAGACCTTAGCAATGCAGGCTTTTTGGCTCCTTCCGCCCAGAAACCAGCTCCTCCAGATCCTCTGTCGTTAGGTATTTCATGTCCGAATATCTCAGGGGGCCCTCATTCCTCCTCCACGAAGTAAGGCCCAAACGGCATTGCCCTAAAGGGAAGAAGCCTTCTGAGTCCGGCAGAGAGGAAGTCTCCGCCACTCTGCATTCCCACTCGGCTGAGCCCTGGGTATCGGACCGAGAGAGGGAGAAAGAGAGCCGTAACCCCGAGCTTTTCCACAATGCGGTATAGGCCTCACCCTTCAAGCCCACGTCAATTTCATAGCGAAAACACCAGGCCTCGGTGTGCTTTCCTGTGGCAAGGAAACTTGGCTTTCATTCTTCAGGTGGCACATTGGCTCAGGACTGCCCTACCCCAAGGACTCAGGCTGTGCAGCCCGACTGGTTGAGATCAGCACTTCTGGCCCTCTCCCGGATGAACCAACTAGGAAAGGAGCCTCTCCTAAGCTGGGAAACGTGGTGGCTTTTCCTAGTCTACCGAGGAACAGCGCTCTGAGGGAGAGGAGCTGCTGACGTGTGGTAGCAAAGTCTCCTCTGCTGAAGAGAAACACTTCGTTGTAAGCGGGTTCCATCAGCCTTGCCACCTTTTCTCAGCTGGCTATCATGGAGGGCAGTCTGTTGGCAGATTCCCCTGAGGCCCTGCTTCCCAGGCTGTGATCCACACACGCCGCCTGCTTCAGCCCAAAGGGACAGCTTATGGTAAGGTCAAAACCCTGTGCTGGCAAGTTCCTGCCCAACCCTCGCACAGGGACAAGCATATTGGCCATTGGTCAAAGGCTTTCCCCACAAGCTTAACACGTTTGGTCCCATCTAGCCTCCGAAGGCCGAGTTGACCTAGCTAGGAATCAAAGTTCAGGAAAGGTACTCAGGGTGCTGGTGACTGCAGGTTCTTTCACCAGGCAGCCCAAATCGAGTCCACCTCCTTGCATTTTCCATGGGCAGAGCAAATGGTGTCAACTTACACGCCTCCGGCCAGGGAGGGGCGACCTACACTTTCTTCAGGGGATACAAGCCCATGCCTTCCGTGTGAAAGGCCTCTATGCCTCTTTGCTTCGGCAGCCCAGGGATAGCGTCAGCCCTGAAATGCTTCCGAAGGAGCAGAGTCAGAGATCCTTCGAACCACAGAGCAGGTGCAGCCCAGAACAAGGACTGCTCTTGGCCTGCGAACACCCACTGCCCAGCGCTTCTTTGGGGTACGCACGTGTAGAGGAAGGGGGTTGAATTCTGCTGCGTGATAACTTCTCCGGGCCACGTAGTGTGAGCGCAAGTAGAGTGGCCCTACACCTCCTCCCAGTTTCCCGTGTAAGTTGTAGAAGGCCAACTCCCTGCTTGAATCCCTGGGTGGGGTACGTACCGTCCAGAGAAAGATGGATGCTTGGGACCCTGGGCTGGGAGCTAGGTTAATGTTCTGTGCATCCACTTGGCAGCTGTTCTCTCTAAGCGGGTCCCAAAGGCTTTTTGGAGGAGTTTCCTGAGAGGGTCGGAAACAGGAAAGTAGCCAACAGGCCCACGGGGATGCCAGTTCTCTCTAGCAACAAGGCTACCAGCCTCAGACACTAGCGTTCTCTTTGGTACATGAAAGAACACTGTGCTTGGAAACTTCTTCCATCCAGTTTGCGAGTCGCGCTTCCACTGGGTCCTAGGATTCCAAGTGTTGCCATGCCGTCACAATGTCCAATTCTGAGGCCTAGGACGGCAGAGTGTCTGGCAGCTCTCAAAGAGACCTTAGCAATGCAGGCTTTTTGGCTCCTTCCGCCCAGAAACCAGCTCCTCCAGATCCTCTGTCGTTAGGTATTTCATGTCCGAATATCTCAGGGGGCCCTCATTCCTCCTCCACGAAGTAAGGCCCAAACGGCATTGCCCTAAAGGGAAGAAGCCTTCTGAGTCCGGCAGAGAGGAAGTCTCCGCCACTCTGCATTCCCACTCGGCTGAGCCCTGGGTATCGGACCGAGAGAGGGAGAAAGAGAGCCGTAACCCCGAGCTTTTCCACAATGCGGTATAGGCCTCACCCTTCAAGCCCACGTCAATTTCATAGCGAAAACACCAGGCCTCGGTGTGCTTTCCTGTGGCAAGGAAACTTGGCTTTCATTCTTCAGGTGGCACATTGGCTCAGGACTGCCCTACCCCAAGGACTCAGGCTGTGCAGCCCGACTGGTTGAGATCAGCACTTCTGGCCCTCTCCCGGATGAACCAACTAGGAAAGGAGCCTCTCCTAAGCTGGGAAACGTGGTGGCTTTTCCTAGTCTACAGAGGAACAGCGCTCTGAGGGAGAGGAGCTGCTGACGTGTGGTAGCAAAGTCTCCTCTGCTGAAGAGAAACACTTCGTTGTAAGCGGGTTCCATCAGCCTTGCCACCTTTTCTCAGCTGGCTATCATGGAGGGCAGTCTGTTGGCAGATTCCCCTGAGGCCCTGCTTCCCAGGCTGTGATCCACACACGCCGCCTGCTTCAGCCCAAAGGGACAGCTTATGGTAAGGTCAAAACCCTGTGCTGGCAAGTTCCTGCCCAACCCTCGCACAGGGACAAGCATATTGGCCATTGGTCAAAGGCTTTCCCCACAAGCTTAACACGTTTGGTCCCATCTAGCCTCCGAAGGCCGAGTTGACCTAGCTAGGAATCAAAGTTCAGGAAAGGTACTCAGGGTGCTGGTGACTGCAGGTTCTTTCACCAGGCAGCCCAAATCGAGTCCACCTCCTTGCATTTTCCATGGGCAGAGCAAATGGTGTCAACTTACACGCCTCCGGCCAGGGAGGGGCGACCTACACTTTCTTCAGGGGATACAAGCCCATGCCTTCCGTGTGAAAGGCCTCTATGCCTCTTTGCTTCGGCAGCCCAGGGATAGCGTCAGCCCTGAAATGCTTCCGAAGGAGCAGAGTCAGAGATCCTTCGAACCACAGAGCAGGTGCAGCCCAGAACAAGGACTGCTCTTGGCCTGAGAACACCCACTGCCCAGCGCTTCTTTGGGGTACGCACGTGTAGAGGAAGGGGGTTGAATTCTGCTGCGTGATAACTTCTCCGGGCCACGTAGTGTGAGCGCAAGTAGAGTGGCCCTACACCTCCTCCCAGTTTCCCGTGTAAGTTGTAGAAGGCCAACTCCCTGCTTGAATCCCTGGGTGGGGTACGTACCGTCCAGAGAAAGATGGATGCTTGGGACCCTGGGCTGGGAGCTAGGTTAATGTTCTGTGCATCCACTTGGCAGCTGTTCTCTCTAAGCGGGTCCCAAAGGCTTTTTGGAGGAGTTTCCTGAGAGGGTCGGAAACAGGAAAGTAGCCAACAGGCCCACGGGGATGCCAGTTCTCTCTAGCAACAAGGCTACCAGCCTCAGACACTAGCGTTCTCTTTGGTACATGAAAGAACACTGTGCTTGGAAACTTCTTCCATCCAGTTTGCGAGTCGCGCTTCCACTGGGTCCTAGGATTCCAAGTGTTGCCATGCCGTCACAATGTCCAATTCTGAGGCCTAGGACGGCAGAGTGTCTGGCAGCTCTCAAAGAGACCTTAGCAATGCAGGCTTTTTGGCTCCTTCCGCCCAGAAACCAGCTCCTCCAGATCCTCTGTCGTTAGGTATTTCATGTCCGAATATCTCAGGGGGCCCTCATTCCTCCTCCACGAAGTAAGGCCCAAACGGCATTGCCCTAAAGGGAAGAAGCCTTCTGAGTCCGGCAGAGAGGAAGTCTCCGCCACTCTGCATTCCCACTCGGCTGAGCCCTGGGTATCGGACCGAGAGAGGGAGAAAGAGAGCCGTAACCCCGAGCTTTTCCACAATGCGGTATAGGCCTCACCCTTCAAGCCCACGTCAATTTCATAGCGAAAACACCAGGCCTCGGTGTGCTTTCCTGTGGCAAGGAAACTTGGCTTTCATTCTTCAGGTGGCACATTGGCTCAGGACTGCCCTACCCCAAGGACTCAGGCTGTGCAGCCCGACTGGTTGAGATCAGCACTTCTGGCCCTCTCCCGGATGAACCAACTAGGAAAGGAGCCTCTCCTAAGCTGGGAAACGTGGTGGCTTTTCCTAGTCTACAGAGGAACAGCGCTCTGAGGGAGAGGAGCTGCTGACGTGTGGTAGCAAAGTCTCCTCTGCTGAAGAGAAACACTTCATTGTAAGCGGGTTCCATCAGCCTTGCCACCTTTTCTCAGCTGGCTATCATGGAGGGCAGTCTGTTGGCAGATTCCCCTGAGGCCCTGCTTCCCAGGCTGTGATCCACACACGCCGCCTGCTTCAGCCCAAAGGGACAGCTTATGGTAAGGTCAAAACCCTGTGCTGGCAAGTTCCTGCCCAACCCTCGCACAGGGACAAGCATATTGGCCATTGGTCAAAGGCTTTCCCCACAAGCTTAACACGTTTGGTCCCATCTAGCCTCCGAAGGCCGAGTTGACCTAGCTAGGAATCAAAGTTCAGGAAAGGTACTCAGGGTGCTGGTGACTGCAGGTTCTTTCACCAGGCAGCCCAAATCGAGTCCACCTCCTTGCATTTTCCATGGGCAGAGCAAATGGTGTCAACTTACACGCCTCCGGCCAGGGAGGGGCGACCTACACTTTCTTCAGGGGATACAAGCCCATGCCTTCCGTGTGAAAGGCCTCTATGCCTCTTTGCTTCGGCAGCCCAGGGATAGCGTCAGCCCTGAAATGCTTCCGAAGGAGCAGAGTCAGAGATCCTTCGAACCACAGAGCAGGTGCAGCCCAGAACAAGGACTGCTCTTGGCCTGAGAACACCCACTGCCCAGCGCTTCTTTGGGGTACGCACGTGTAGAGGAAGGGGGTTGAATTCTGCTGCGTGATAACTTCTCCGGGCCACGTAGTGTGAGCGCAAGTAGAGTGGCCCTACACCTCCTCCCAGTTTCCCGTGTAAGTTGTAGAAGGCCAACTCCCTGCTTGAATCCCTGGGTGGGGTACGTACCGTCCAGAGAAAGATGGATGCTTGGGACCCTGGGCTGGGAGCTAGGTTAATGTTCTGTGCATCCACTTGGCAGCTGTTCTCTCTAAGCGGGTCCCAAAGGCTTTTTGGAGGAGTTTCCTGAGAGGGTCGGAAACAGGAAAGTAGCCAACAGGCCCACGGGGATGCCAGTTCTCTCTAGCAACAAGGCTACCAGCCTCAGACACTAGCGTTCTCTTTGGTACATGAAAGAACACTGTGCTTGGAAACTTCTTCCATCCAGTTTGCGAGTCGCGCTTCCACTGGGTCCTAGGATTCCAAGTGTTGCCATGCCGTCACAATGTCCAATTCTGAGGCCTAGGACGGCAGAGTGTCTGGCAGCTCTCAAAGAGACCTTAGCAATGCAGGCTTTTTGGCTCCTTCCGCCCAGAAACCAGCTCCTCCAGATCCTCTGTCGTTAGGTATTTCATGTCCGAATATCTCAGGGGGCCCTCATTCCTCCTCCACGAAGTAAGGCCCAAACGGCATTGCCCTAAAGGGAAGAAGCCTTCTGAGTCCGGCAGAGAGGAAGTCTCCGCCACTCTGCATTCCCACTCGGCTGAGCCCTGGGTATCGGACCGAGAGAGGGAGAAAGAGAGCCGTAACCCCGAGCTTTTCCACAATGCGGTATAGGCCTCACCCTTCAAGCCCACGTCAATTTCATAGCGAAAACACCAGGCCTCGGTGTGCTTTCCTGTGGCAAGGAAACTTGGCTTTCATTCTTCAGGTGGCACATTGGCTCAGGACTGCCCTACCCCAAGGACTCAGGCTGTGCAGCCCGACTGGTTGAGATCAGCACTTCTGGCCCTCTCCCGGATGAACCAACTAGGAAAGGAGCCTCTCCTAAGCTGGGAAACGTGGTGGCTTTTCCTAGTCTACAGAGGAACAGCGCTCTGAGGGAGAGGAGCTGCTGACGTGTGGTAGCAAAGTCTCCTCTGCTGAAGAGAAACACTTCGTTGTAAGCGGGTTCCATCAGCCTTGCCACCTTTTCTCAGCTGGCTATCATGGAGGGCAGTCTGTTGGCAGATTCCCCTGAGGCCCTGCTTCCCAGGCTGTGATCCACACACGCCGCCTGCTTCAGCCCAAAGGGACAGCTTATGGTAAGGTCAAAACCCTGTGCTGGCAAGTTCCTGCCCAACCCTCGCACAGGGACAAGCATATTGGCCATTGGTCAAAGGCTTTCCCCACAAGCTTAACACGTTTGGTCCCATCTAGCCTCCGAAGGCCGAGTTGACCTAGCTAGGAATCAAAGTTCAGGAAAGGTACTCAGGGTGCTGGTGACTGCAGGTTCTTTCACCAGGCAGCCCAAATCGAGTCCACCTCCTTGCATTTTCCATGGGCAGAGCAAATGGTGTCAACTTACACGCCTCCGGCCAGGGAGGGGCGACCTACACTTTCTTCAGGGGATACAAGCCCATGCCTTCCGTGTGAAAGGCCTCTATGCCTCTTTGCTTCGGCAGCCCAGGGATAGCGTCAGCCCTGAAATGCTTCCGAAGGAGCAGAGTCAGAGATCCTTCGAACCACAGAGCAGGTGCAGCCCAGAACAAGGACTGCTCTTGGCCTGAGAACACCCACTGCCCAGCGCTTCTTTGGGGTACGCACGTGTAGAGGAAGGGGGTTGAATTCTGCTGCGTGATAACTTCTCCGGGCCACGTAGTGTGAGCGCAAGTAGAGTGGCCCTACACCTCCTCCCAGTTTCCCGTGTAAGTTGTAGAAGGCCAACTCCCTGCTTGAATCCCTGGGTGGGGTACGTACCGTCCAGAGAAAGATGGATGCTTGGGACCCTGGGCTGGGAGCTAGGTTAATGTTCTGTGCATCCACTTGGCAGCTGTTCTCTCTAAGCGGGTCCCAAAGGCTTTTTGGAGGAGTTTCCTGAGAGGGTCGGAAACAGGAAAGTAGCCAACAGGCCCACGGGGATGCCAGTTCTCTCTAGCAACAAGGCTACCAGCCTCAGACACTAGCGTTCTCTTTGGTACATGAAAGAACACTGTGCTTGGAAACTTCTTCCATCCAGTTTGCGAGTCGCGCTTCCACTGGGTCCTAGGATTCCAAGTGTTGCCATGCCGTCACAATGTCCAATTCTGAGGCCTAGGACGGCAGAGTGTCTGGCAGCTCTCAAAGAGACCTTAGCAATGCAGGCTTTTTGGCTCCTTCCGCCCAGAAACCAGCTCCTCCAGATCCTCTGTCGTTAGGTATTTCATGTCCGAATATCTCAGGGGGCCCTCATTCCTCCTCCACGAAGTAAGGCCCAAACGGCATTGCCCTAAAGGGAAGAAGCCTTCTGAGTCCGGCAGAGAGGAAGTCTCCGCCACTCTGCATTCCCACTCGGCTGAGCCCTGGGTATCGGACCGAGAGAGGGAGAAAGAGAGCCGTAACCCCGAGCTTTTCCACAATGCGGTATAGGCCTCACCCTTCAAGCCCACGTCAATTTCATAGCGAAAACACCAGGCCTCGGTGTGCTTTCCTGTGGCAAGGAAACTTGGCTTTCATTCTTCAGGTGGCACATTGGCTCAGGACTGCCCTACCCCAAGGACTCAGGCTGTGCAGCCCGACTGGTTGAGATCAGCACTTCTGGCCCTCTCCCGGATGAACCAACTAGGAAAGGAGCCTCTCCTAAGCTGGGAAACGTGGTGGCTTTTCCTAGTCTACAGAGGAACAGCGCTCTGAGGGAGAGGAGCTGCTGACGTGTGGTAGCAAAGTCTCCTCTGCTGAAGAGAAACATTTCATTGTAAGCGGGTTCCATCAGCCTTGCCACCTTTTCTCAGCTGGCTATCATGGAGGGCAGTCTGTTGGCAGATTCCCCTGAGGCCCTGCTTCCCAGGCTGTGATCCACACACGCCGCCTGCTTCAGCCCACAGGGACAGCTTATGGTAAGGTCAAAACCCTGTGCTGGCAAGTTCCTGCCCAACCCTCGCACAGGGACAAGCATATTGGCCATTGGTCAAAGGCTTTCCCCACAAGCTTAACACGTTTGGTCCCATCTAGCCTCCGAAGGCCGAGTTGACCTAGCTAGGAATCAAAGTTCAGGAAAGGTACTCAGGGTGCTGGTGACTGCAGGTTCTTTCACCAGGCAGCCCAAATCGAGTCCACCTCCTTGCATTTTCCATGGGCAGAGCAAATGGTGTCAACTTACACGCCTCCGGCCAGGGAGGGGCGACCTACACTTTCTTCAGGGGATACAAGCCCATGCCTTCCGTGTGAAAGGCCTCTATGCCTCTTTGCTTCGGCAGCCCAGGGATAGCGTCAGCCCTGAAATGCTTCCGAAGGAGCAGAGTCAGAGATCCTTCGAACCACAGAGCAGGTGCAGCCCAGAACAAGGACTGCTCTTGGCCTGAGAACACCCACTGCCCAGCGCTTCTTTGGGGTACGCACGTGTAGAGGAAGGGGGTTGAATTCTGCTGCGTGATAACTTCTCCGGGCCACGTAGTGTGAGCGCAAGTAGAGTGGCCCTACACCTCCTCCCAGTTTCCCGTGTAAGTTGTAGAAGGCCAACTCCCTGCTTGAATCCCTGGGTGGGGTACGTACCGTCCAGAGAAAGATGGATGCTTGGGACCCTGGGCTGGGAGCTAGGTTAATGTTCTGTGCATCCACTTGGCAGCTGTTCTCTCTAAGCGGGTCCCAAAGGCTTTTTGGAGGAGTTTCCTGAGAGGGTCGGAAACAGGAAAGTAGCCAACAGGCCCACGGGGATGCCAGTTCTCTCTAGCAACAAGGCTACCAGCCTCAGACACTAGCGTTCTCTTTGGTACATGAAAGAACACTGTGCTTGGAAACTTCTTCCATCCAGTTTGCGAGTCGCGCTTCCACTGGGTCCTAGGATTCCAAGTGTTGCCATGCCGTCACAATGTCCAATTCTGAGGCCTAGGACGGCAGAGTGTCTGGCAGCTCTCAAAGAGACCTTAGCAATGCAGGCTTTTTGGCTCCTTCCGCCCAGAAACCAGCTCCTCCAGATCCTCTGTCGTTAGGTATTTCATGTCCGAATATCTCAGGGGGCCCTCATTCCTCCTCCACGAAGTAAGGCCCAAACGGCATTGCCCTAAAGGGAAGAAGCCTTCTGAGTCCGGCAGAGAGGAAGTCTCCGCCACTCTGCATTCCCACTCGGCTGAGCCCTGGGTATCGGACCGAGAGAGGGAGAAAGAGAGCCGTAACCCCGAGCTTTTCCACAATGCGGTATAGGCCTCACCCTTCAAGCCCACGTCAATTTCATAGCGAAAACACCAGGCCTCGGTGTGCTTTCCTGTGGCAAGGAAACTTGGCTTTCATTCTTCAGGTGGCACATTGGCTCAGGACTGCCCTACCCCAAGGACTCAGGCTGTGCAGCCCGACTGGTTGAGATCAGCACTTCTGGCCCTCTCCCGGATGAACCAACTAGGAAAGGAGCCTCTCCTAAGCTGGGAAACGTGGTGGCTTTTCCTAGTCTACAGAGGAACAGCGCTCTGAGGGAGAGGAGCTGCTGACGTGTGGTAGCAAAGTCTCCTCTGCTGAAGAGAAACATTTCATTGTAAGCGGGTTCCATCAGCCTTGCCACCTTTTCTCAGCTGGCTATCATGGAGGGCAGTCTGTTGGCAGATTCCCCTGAGGCCCTGCTTCCCAGGCTGTGATCCACACACGCCGCCTGCTTCAGCCCAAAGGGACAGCTTATGGTAAGGTCAAAACCCTGTGCTGGCAAGTTCCTGCCCAACCCTCGCACAGGGACAAGCATATTGGCCATTGGTCAAAGGCTTTCCCCACAAGCTTAACACGTTTGGTCCCATCTAGCCTCCGAAGGCCGAGTTGACCTAGCTAGGAATCAAAGTTCAGGAAAGGTACTCAGGGTGCTGGTGACTGCAGGTTCTTTCACCAGGCAGCCCAAATCGAGTCCACCTCCTTGCATTTTCCATGGGCAGAGCAAATGGTGTCAACTTACACGCCTCCGGCCAGGGAGGGGCGACCTACACTTTCTTCAGGGGATACAAGCCCATGCCTTCCGTGTGAAAGGCCTCTATGCCTCTTTGCTTCGGCAGCCCAGGGATAGCGTCAGCCCTGAAATGCTTCCGAAGGAGCAGAGTCAGAGATCCTTCGAACCACAGAGCAGGTGCAGCCCAGAACAAGGACTGCTCTTGGCCTGCGAACACCCACTGCCCAGCGCTTCTTTGGGGTACGCACGTGTAGAGGAAGGGGGTTGAATTCTGCTGCGTGATAACTTCTCCGGGCCACGTAGTGTGAGCGCAAGTAGAGTGGCCCTACACCTCCTCCCAGTTTCCCGTGTAAGTTGTAGAAGGCCAACTCCCTGCTTGAATCCCTGGGTGGGGTACGTACCGTCCAGAGAAAGATGGATGCTTGGGACCCTGGGCTGGGAGCTAGGTTAATGTTCTGTGCATCCACTTGGCAGCTGTTCTCTCTAAGCGGGTCCCAAAGGCTTTTTGGAGGAGTTTCCTGAGAGGGTCGGAAACAGGAAAGTAGCCAACAGGCCCACGGGGATGCCAGTTCTCTCTAGCAACAAGGCTACCAGCCTCAGACACTAGCGTTCTCTTTGGTACATGAAAGAACACTGTGCTTGGAAACTTCTTCCATCCAGTTTGCGAGTCGCGCTTCCACTGGGTCCTAGGATTCCAAGTGTTGCCATGCCGTCACAATGTCCAATTCTGAGGCCTAGGACGGCAGAGTGTCTGGCAGCTCTCAAAGAGACCTTAGCAATGCAGGCTTTTTGGCTCCTTCCGCCCAGAAACCAGCTCCTCCAGATCCTCTGTCGTTAGGTATTTCATGTCCGAATATCTCAGGGGGCCCTCATTCCTCCTCCACGAAGTAAGGCCCAAACGGCATTGCCCTAAAGGGAAGAAGCCTTCTGAGTCCGGCAGAGAGGAAGTCTCCGCCACTCTGCATTCCCACTCGGCTGAGCCCTGGGTATCGGACCGAGAGAGGGAGAAAGAGAGCCGTAACCCCGAGCTTTTCCACAATGCGGTATAGGCCTCACCCTTCAAGCCCACGTCAATTTCATAGCGAAAACACCAGGCCTCGGTGTGCTTTCCTGTGGCAAGGAAACTTGGCTTTCATTCTTCAGGTGGCACATTGGCTCAGGACTGCCCTACCCCAAGGACTCAGGCTGTGCAGCCCGACTGGTTGAGATCAGCACTTCTGGCCCTCTCCCGGATGAACCAACTAGGAAAGGAGCCTCTCCTAAGCTGGGAAACGTGGTGGCTTTTCCTAGTCTACAGAGGAACAGCGCTCTGAGGGAGAGGAGCTGCTGACGTGTGGTAGCAAAGTCTCCTCTGCTGAAGAGAAACATTTCATTGTAAGCGGGTTCCATCAGCCTTGCCACCTTTTCTCAGCTGGCTATCATGGAGGGCAGTCTGTTGGCAGATTCCCCTGAGGCCCTGCTTCCCAGGCTGTGATCCACACACGCCGCCTGCTTCAGCCCAAAGGGACAGCTTATGGTAAGGTCAAAACCCTGTGCTGGCAAGTTCCTGCCCAACCCTCGCACAGGGACAAGCATATTGGCCATTGGTCAAAGGCTTTCCCCACAAGCTTAACACGTTTGGTCCCATCTAGCCTCCGAAGGCCGAGTTGACCTAGCTAGGAATCAAAGTTCAGGAAAGGTACTCAGGGTGCTGGTGACTGCAGGTTCTTTCACCAGGCAGCCCAAATCGAGTCCACCTCCTTGCATTTTCCATGGGCAGAGCAAATGGTGTCAACTTACACGCCTCCGGCCAGGGAGGGGCGACCTACACTTTCTTCAGGGGATACAAGCCCATGCCTTCCGTGTGAAAGGCCTCTATGCCTCTTTGCTTCGGCAGCCCAGGGATAGCGTCAGCCCTGAAATGCTTCCGAAGGAGCAGAGTCAGAGATCCTTCGAACCACAGAGCAGGTGCAGCCCAGAACAAGGACTGCTCTTGGCCTGCGAACACCCACTGCCCAGCGCTTCTTTGGGGTACGCACGTGTAGAGGAAGGGGGTTGAATTCTGCTGCGTGATAACTTCTCCGGGCCACGTAGTGTGAGCGCAAGTAGAGTGGCCCTACACCTCCTCCCAGTTTCCCGTGTAAGTTGTAGAAGGCCAACTCCCTGCTTGAATCCCTGGGTGGGGTACGTACCGTCCAGAGAAAGATGGATGCTTGGGACCCTGGGCTGGGAGCTAGGTTAATGTTCTGTGCATCCACTTGGCAGCTGTTCTCTCTAAGCGGGTCCCAAAGGCTTTTTGGAGGAGTTTCCTGAGAGGGTCGGAAACAGGAAAGTAGCCAACAGGCCCACGGGGATGCCAGTTCTCTCTAGCAACAAGGCTACCAGCCTCAGACACTAGCGTTCTCTTTGGTACATGAAAGAACACTGTGCTTGGAAACTTCTTCCATCCAGTTTGCGAGTCGCGCTTCCACTGGGTCCTAGGATTCCAAGTGTTGCCATGCCGTCACAATGTCCAATTCTGAGGCCTAGGACGGCAGAGTGTCTGGCAGCTCTCAAAGAGACCTTAGCAATGCAGGCTTTTTGGCTCCTTCCGCCCAGAAACCAGCTCCTCCAGATCCTCTGTCGTTAGGTATTTCATGTCCGAATATCTCAGGGGGCCCTCATTCCTCCTCCACGAAGTAAGGCCCAAACGGCATTGCCCTAAAGGGAAGAAGCCTTCTGAGTCCGGCAGAGAGGAAGTCTCCGCCACTCTGCATTCCCACTCGGCTGAGCCCTGGGTATCGGACCGAGAGAGGGAGAAAGAGAGCCGTAACCCCGAGCTTTTCCACAATGCGGTATAGGCCTCACCCTTCAAGCCCACGTCAATTTCATAGCGAAAACACCAGGCCTCGGTGTGCTTTCCTGTGGCAAGGAAACTTGGCTTTCATTCTTCAGGTGGCACATTGGCTCAGGACTGCCCTACCCCAAGGACTCAGGCTGTGCAGCCCGACTGGTTGAGATCAGCACTTCTGGCCCTCTCCCGGATGAACCAACTAGGAAAGGAGCCTCTCCTAAGCTGGGAAACGTGGTGGCTTTTCCTAGTCTACCGAGGAACAGCGCTCTGAGGGAGAGGAGCTGCTGACGTGTGGTAGCAAAGTCTCCTCTGCTGAAGAGAAACATTTCATTGTAAGCGGGTTCCATCAGCCTTGCCACCTTTTCTCAGCTGGCTATCATGGAGGGCAGTCTGTTGGCAGATTCCCCTGAGGCCCTGCTTCCCAGGCTGTGATCCACACACGCCGCCTGCTTCAGCCCAAAGGGACAGCTTATGGTAAGGTCAAAACCCTGTGCTGGCAAGTTCCTGCCCAACCCTCGCACAGGGACAAGCATATTGGCCATTGGTCAAAGGCTTTCCCCACAAGCTTAACACGTTTGGTCCCATCTAGCCTCCGAAGGCCGAGTTGACCTAGCTAGGAATCAAAGTTCAGGAAAGGTACTCAGGGTGCTGGTGACTGCAGGTTCTTTCACCAGGCAGCCCAAATCGAGTCCACCTCCTTGCATTTTCCATGGGCAGAGCAAATGGTGTCAACTTACACGCCTCCGGCCAGGGAGGGGCGACCTACACTTTCTTCAGGGGATACAAGCCCATGCCTTCCGTGTGAAAGGCCTCTATGCCTCTTTGCTTCGGCAGCCCAGGGATAGCGTCAGCCCTGAAATGCTTCCGAAGGAGCAGAGTCAGAGATCCTTCGAACCACAGAGCAGGTGCAGCCCAGAACAAGGACTGCTCTTGGCCTGAGAACACCCACTGCCCAGCGCTTCTTTGGGGTACGCACGTGTAGAGGAAGGGGGTTGAATTCTGCTGCGTGATAACTTCTCCGGGCCACGTAGTGTGAGCGCAAGTAGAGTGGCCCTACACCTCCTCCCAGTTTCCCGTGTAAGTTGTAGAAGGCCAACTCCCTGCTTGAATCCCTGGGTGGGGTACGTACCGTCCAGAGAAAGATGGATGCTTGGGACCCTGGGCTGGGAGCTAGGTTAATGTTCTGTGCATCCACTTGGCAGCTGTTCTCTCTAAGCGGGTCCCAAAGGCTTTTTGGAGGAGTTTCCTGAGAGGGTCGGAAACAGGAAAGTAGCCAACAGGCCCACGGGGATGCCAGTTCTCTCTAGCAACAAGGCTACCAGCCTCAGACACTAGCGTTCTCTTTGGTACATGAAAGAACACTGTGCTTGGAAACTTCTTCCATCCAGTTTGCGAGTCGCGCTTCCACTGGGTCCTAGGATTCCAAGTGTTGCCATGCCGTCACAATGTCCAATTCTGAGGCCTAGGACGGCAGAGTGTCTGGCAGCTCTCAAAGAGACCTTAGCAATGCAGGCTTTTTGGCTCCTTCCGCCCAGAAACCAGCTCCTCCAGATCCTCTGTCGTTAGGTATTTCATGTCCGAATATCTCAGGGGGCCCTCATTCCTCCTCCACGAAGTAAGGCCCAAACGGCATTGCCCTAAAGGGAAGAAGCCTTCTGAGTCCGGCAGAGAGGAAGTCTCCGCCACTCTGCATTCCCACTCGGCTGAGCCCTGGGTATCGGACCGAGAGAGGGAGAAAGAGAGCCGTAACCCCGAGCTTTTCCACAATGCGGTATAGGCCTCACCCTTCAAGCCCACGTCAATTTCATAGCGAAAACACCAGGCCTCGGTGTGCTTTCCTGTGGCAAGGAAACTTGGCTTTCATTCTTCAGGTGGCACATTGGCTCAGGACTGCCCTACCCCAAGGACTCAGGCTGTGCAGCCCGACTGGTTGAGATCAGCACTTCTGGCCCTCTCCCGGATGAACCAACTAGGAAAGGAGCCTCTCCTAAGCTGGGAAACGTGGTGGCTTTTCCTAGTCTACCGAGGAACAGCGCTCTGAGGGAGAGGAGCTGCTGACGTGTGGTAGCAAAGTCTCCTCTGCTGAAGAGAAACACTTCGTTGTAAGCGGGTTCCATCAGCCTTGCCACCTTTTCTCAGCTGGCTATCATGGAGGGCAGTCTGTTGGCAGATTCCCCTGAGGCCCTGCTTCCCAGGCTGTGATCCACACACGCCGCCTGCTTCAGCCCAAAGGGACAGCTTATGGTAAGGTCAAAACCCTGTGCTGGCAAGTTCCTGCCCAACCCTCGCACAGGGACAAGCATATTGGCCATTGGTCAAAGGCTTTCCCCACAAGCTTAACACGTTTGGTCCCATCTAGCCTCCGAAGGCCGAGTTGACCTAGCTAGGAATCAAAGTTCAGGAAAGGTACTCAGGGTGCTGGTGACTGCAGGTTCTTTCACCAGGCAGCCCAAATCGAGTCCACCTCCTTGCATTTTCCATGGGCAGAGCAAATGGTGTCAACTTACACGCCTCCGGCCAGGGAGGGGCGACCTACACTTTCTTCAGGGGATACAAGCCCATGCCTTCCGTGTGAAAGGCCTCTATGCCTCTTTGCTTCGGCAGCCCAGGGATAGCGTCAGCCCTGAAATGCTTCCGAAGGAGCAGAGTCAGAGATCCTTCGAACCACAGAGCAGGTGCAGCCCAGAACAAGGACTGCTCTTGGCCTGAGAACACCCACTGCCCAGCGCTTCTTTGGGGTACGCACGTGTAGAGGAAGGGGGTTGAATTCTGCTGCGTGATAACTTCTCCGGGCCACGTAGTGTGAGCGCAAGTAGAGTGGCCCTACACCTCCTCCCAGTTTCCCGTGTAAGTTGTAGAAGGCCAACTCCCTGCTTGAATCCCTGGGTGGGGTACGTACCGTCCAGAGAAAGATGGATGCTTGGGACCCTGGGCTGGGAGCTAGGTTAATGTTCTGTGCATCCACTTGGCAGCTGTTCTCTCTAAGCGGGTCCCAAAGGCTTTTTGGAGGAGTTTCCTGAGAGGGTCGGAAACAGGAAAGTAGCCAACAGGCCCACGGGGATGCCAGTTCTCTCTAGCAACAAGGCTACCAGCCTCAGACACTAGCGTTCTCTTTGGTACATGAAAGAACACTGTGCTTGGAAACTTCTTCCATCCAGTTTGCGAGTCGCGCTTCCACTGGGTCCTAGGATTCCAAGTGTTGCCATGCCGTCACAATGTCCAATTCTGAGGCCTAGGACGGCAGAGTGTCTGGCAGCTCTCAAAGAGACCTTAGCAATGCAGGCTTTTTGGCTCCTTCCGCCCAGAAACCAGCTCCTCCAGATCCTCTGTCGTTAGGTATTTCATGTCCGAATATCTCAGGGGGCCCTCATTCCTCCTCCACGAAGTAAGGCCCAAACGGCATTGCCCTAAAGGGAAGAAGCCTTCTGAGTCCGGCAGAGAGGAAGTCTCCGCCACTCTGCATTCCCACTCGGCTGAGCCCTGGGTATCGGACCGAGAGAGGGAGAAAGAGAGCCGTAACCCCGAGCTTTTCCACAATGCGGTATAGGCCTCACCCTTCAAGCCCACGTCAATTTCATAGCGAAAACACCAGGCCTCGGTGTGCTTTCCTGTGGCAAGGAAACTTGGCTTTCATTCTTCAGGTGGCACATTGGCTCAGGACTGCCCTACCCCAAGGACTCAGGCTGTGCAGCCCGACTGGTTGAGATCAGCACTTCTGGCCCTCTCCCGGATGAACCAACTAGGAAAGGAGCCTCTCCTAAGCTGGGAAACGTGGTGGCTTTTCCTAGTCTACCGAGGAACAGCACTCTGAGGGAGAGGAGCTGCTGACGTGTGGTAGCAAAGTCTCCTCTGCTGAAGAGAAACACTTCGTTGTAAGCGGGTTCCATCAGCCTTGCCACCTTTTCTCAGCTGGCTATCATGGAGGGCAGTCTGTTGGCAGATTCCCCTGAGGCCCTGCTTCCCAGGCTGTGATCCACACACGCCGCCTGCTTCAGCCCAAAGGGACAGCTTATGGTAAGGTCAAAACCCTGTGCTGGCAAGTTCCTGCCCAACCCTCGCACAGGGACAAGCATATTGGCCATTGGTCAAAGGCTTTCCCCACAAGCTTAACACGTTTGGTCCCATCTAGCCTCCGAAGGCCGAGTTGACCTAGCTAGGAATCAAAGTTCAGGAAAGGTACTCAGGGTGCTGGTGACTGCAGGTTCTTTCACCAGGCAGCCCAAATCGAGTCCACCTCCTTGCATTTTCCATGGGCAGAGCAAATGGTGTCAACTTACACGCCTCCGGCCAGGGAGGGGCGACCTACACTTTCTTCAGGGGATACAAGCCCATGCCTTCCGTGTGAAAGGCCTCTATGCCTCTTTGCTTCGGCAGCCCAGGGATAGCGTCAGCCCTGAAATGCTTCCGAAGGAGCAGAGTCAGAGATCCTTCGAACCACAGAGCAGGTGCAGCCCAGAACAAGGACTGCTCTTGGCCTGAGAACACCCACTGCCCAGCGCTTCTTTGGGGTACGCACGTGTAGAGGAAGGGGGTTGAATTCTGCTGCGTGATAACTTCTCCAGGCCACGTAGTGTGAGCGCAAGTAGAGTGGCCCTACACCTCCTCCCAGTTTCCCGTGTAAGTTGTAGAAGGCCAACTCCCTGCTTGAATCCCTGGGTGGGGTACGTACCGTCCAGAGAAAGATGGATGCTTGGGACCCTGGGCTGGGAGCTAGGTTAATGTTCTGTGCATCCACTTGGCAGCTGTTCTCTCTAAGCGGGTCCCAAAGGCTTTTTGGAGGAGTTTCCTGAGAGGGTCGGAAACAGGAAAGTAGCCAACAGGCCCACGGGGATGCCAGTTCTCTCTAGCAACAAGGCTACCAGCCTCAGACACTAGCGTTCTCTTTGGTACATGAAAGAACACTGTGCTTGGAAACTTCTTCCATCCAGTTTGCGAGTCGCGCTTCCACTGGGTCCTAGGATTCCAAGTGTTGCCATGCCGTCACAATGTCCAATTCTGAGGCCTAGGACGGCAGAGTGTCTGGCAGCTCTCAAAGAGACCTTAGCAATGCAGGCTTTTTGGCTCCTTCCGCCCAGAAACCAGCTCCTCCAGATCCTCTGTCGTTAGGTATTTCATGTCCGAATATCTCAGGGGGCCCTCATTCCTCCTCCACGAAGTAAGGCCCAAACGGCATTGCCCTAAAGGGAAGAAGCCTTCTGAGTCCGGCAGAGAGGAAGTCTCCGCCACTCTGCATTCCCACTCGGCTGAGCCCTGGGTATCGGACCGAGAGAGGGAGAAAGAGAGCCGTAACCCCGAGCTTTTCCACAATGCGGTATAGGCCTCACCCTTCAAGCCCACGTCAATTTCATAGCGAAAACACCAGGCCTCGGTGTGCTTTCCTGTGGCAAGGAAACTTGGCTTTCATTCTTCAGGTGGCACATTGGCTCAGGACTGCCCTACCCCAAGGACTCAGGCTGTGCAGCCCGACTGGTTGAGATCAGCACTTCTGGCCCTCTCCCGGATGAACCAACTAGGAAAGGAGCCTCTCCTAAGCTGGGAAACGTGGTGGCTTTTCCTAGTCTACAGAGGAACAGCACTCTGAGGGAGAGGAGCTGCTGACGTGTGGTAGCAAAGTCTCCTCTGCTGAAGAGAAACACTTCGTTGTAAGCGGGTTCCATCAGCCTTGCCACCTTTTCTCAGCTGGCTATCATGGAGGGCAGTCTGTTGGCAGATTCCCCTGAGGCCCTGCTTCCCAGGCTGTGATCCACACACGCCGCCTGCTTCAGCCCAAAGGGACAGCTTATGGTAAGGTCAAAACCCTGTGCTGGCAAGTTCCTGCCCAACCCTCGCACAGGGACAAGCATATTGGCCATTGGTCAAAGGCTTTCCCCACAAGCTTAACACGTTCGGTCCCATCTAGCCTCCGAAGGCCGAGTTGACCTAGCTAGGAATCAAAGTTCAGGAAAGGTACTCAGGGTGCTGGTGACTGCAGGTTCTTTCACCAGGCAGCCCAAATCGAGTCCACCTCCTTGCATTTTCCATGGGCAGAGCAAATGGTGTCAACTTACACGCCTCCGGCCAGGGAGGGGCGACCTACACTTTCTTCAGGGGATACAAGCCCATGCCTTCCGTGTGAAAGGCCTCTATGCCTCTTTGCTTCGGCAGCCCAGGGATAGCGTCAGCCCTGAAATGCTTCCGAAGGAGCAGAGTCAGAGATCCTTCGAACCACAGAGCAGGTGCAGCCCAGAACAAGGACTGCTCTTGGCCTGAGAACACCCACTGCCCAGCGCTTCTTTGGGGTACGCACGTGTAGAGGAAGGGGGTTGAATTCTGCTGCGTGATAACTTCTCCGGGCCACGTAGTGTGAGCGCAAGTAGAGTGGCCCTACACCTCCTCCCAGTTTCCCGTGTAAGTTGTAGAAGGCCAACTCCCTGCTTGAATCCCTGGGTGGGGTACGTACCGTCCAGAGAAAGATGGATGCTTGGGACCCTGGGCTGGGAGCTAGGTTAATGTTCTGTGCATCCACTTGGCAGCTGTTCTCTCTAAGCGGGTCCCAAAGGCTTTTTGGAGGAGTTTCCTGAGAGGGTCGGAAACAGGAAAGTAGCCAACAGGCCCACGGGGATGCCAGTTCTCTCTAGCAACAAGGCTACCAGCCTCAGACACTAGCGTTCTCTTTGGTACATGAAAGAACACTGTGCTTGGAAACTTCTTCCATCCAGTTTGCGAGTCGCGCTTCCACTGGGTCCTAGGATTCCAAGTGTTGCCATGCCGTCACAATGTCCAATTCTGAGGCCTAGGACGGCAGAGTGTCTGGCAGCTCTCAAAGAGACCTTAGCAATGCAGGCTTTTTGGCTCCTTCCGCCCAGAAACCAGCTCCTCCAGATCCTCTGTCGTTAGGTATTTCATGTCCGAATATCTCAGGGGGCCCTCATTCCTCCTCCACGAAGTAAGGCCCAAACGGCATTGCCCTAAAGGGAAGAAGCCTTCTGAGTCCGGCAGAGAGGAAGTCTCCGCCACTCTGCATTCCCACTCGGCTGAGCCCTGGGTATCGGACCGAGAGAGGGAGAAAGAGAGCCGTAACCCCGAGCTTTTCCACAATGCGGTATAGGCCTCACCCTTCAAGCCCACGTCAATTTCATAGCGAAAACACCAGGCCTCGGTGTGCTTTCCTGTGGCAAGGAAACTTGGCTTTCATTCTTCAGGTGGCACATTGGCTCAGGACTGCCCTACCCCAAGGACTCAGGCTGTGCAGCCCGACTGGTTGAGATCAGCACTTCTGGCCCTCTCCCGGATGAACCAACTAGGAAAGGAGCCTCTCCTAAGCTGGGAAACGTGGTGGCTTTTCCTAGTCTACAGAGGAACAGCACTCTGAGGGAGAGGAGCTGCTGACGTGTGGTAGCAAAGTCTCCTCTGCTGAAGAGAAACACTTCGTTGTAAGCGGGTTCCATCAGCCTTGCCACCTTTTCTCAGCTGGCTATCATGGAGGGCAGTCTGTTGGCAGATTCCCCTGAGGCCCTGCTTCCCAGGCTGTGATCCACACACGCCGCCTGCTTCAGCCCAAAGGGACAGCTTATGGTAAGGTCAAAACCCTGTGCTGGCAAGTTCCTGCCCAACCCTCGCACAGGGACAAGCATATTGGCCATTGGTCAAAGGCTTTCCCCACAAGCTTAACACGTTCGGTCCCATCTAGCCTCCGAAGGCCGAGTTGACCTAGCTAGGAATCAAAGTTCAGGAAAGGTACTCAGGGTGCTGGTGACTGCAGGTTCTTTCACCAGGCAGCCCAAATCGAGTCCACCTCCTTGCATTTTCCATGGGCAGAGCAAATGGTGTCAACTTACACGCCTCCGGCCAGGGAGGGGCGACCTACACTTTCTTCAGGGGATACAAGCCCATGCCTTCCGTGTGAAAGGCCTCTATGCCTCTTTGCTTCGGCAGCCCAGGGATAGCGTCAGCCCTGAAATGCTTCCGAAGGAGCAGAGTCAGAGATCCTTCGAACCACAGAGCAGGTGCAGCCCAGAACAAGGACTGCTCTTGGCCTGAGAACACCCACTGCCCAGCGCTTCTTTGGGGTACGCACGTGTAGAGGAAGGGGGTTGAATTCTGCTGCGTGATAACTTCTCCGGGCCACGTAGTGTGAGCGCAAGTAGAGTGGCCCTACACCTCCTCCCAGTTTCCCGTGTAAGTTGTAGAAGGCCAACTCCCTGCTTGAATCCCTGGGTGGGGTACGTACCGTCCAGAGAAAGATGGATGCTTGGGACCCTGGGCTGGGAGCTAGGTTAATGTTCTGTGCATCCACTTGGCAGCTGTTCTCTCTAAGCGGGTCCCAAAGGCTTTTTGGAGGAGTTTCCTGAGAGGGTCGGAAACAGGAAAGTAGCCAACAGGCCCACGGGGATGCCAGTTCTCTCTAGCAACAAGGCTACCAGCCTCAGACACTAGCGTTCTCTTTGGTACATGAAAGAACACTGTGCTTGGAAACTTCTTCCATCCAGTTTGCGAGTCGCGCTTCCACTGGGTCCTAGGATTCCAAGTGTTGCCATGCCGTCACAATGTCCAATTCTGAGGCCTAGGACGGCAGAGTGTCTGGCAGCTCTCAAAGAGACCTTAGCAATGCAGGCTTTTTGGCTCCTTCCGCCCAGAAACCAGCTCCTCCAGATCCTCTGTCGTTAGGTATTTCATGTCCGAATATCTCAGGGGGCCCTCATTCCTCCTCCACGAAGTAAGGCCCAAACGGCATTGCCCTAAAGGGAAGAAGCCTTCTGAGTCCGGCAGAGAGGAAGTCTCCGCCACTCTGCATTCCCACTCGGCTGAGCCCTGGGTATCGGACCGAGAGAGGGAGAAAGAGAGCCGTAACCCCGAGCTTTTCCACAATGCGGTATAGGCCTCACCCTTCAAGCCCACGTCAATTTCATAGCGAAAACACCAGGCCTCGGTGTGCTTTCCTGTGGCAAGGAAACTTGGCTTTCATTCTTCAGGTGGCACATTGGCTCAGGACTGCCCTACCCCAAGGACTCAGGCTGTGCAGCCCGACTGGTTGAGATCAGCACTTCTGGCCCTCTCCCGGATGAACCAACTAGGAAAGGAGCCTCTCCTAAGCTGGGAAACGTGGTGGCTTTTCCTAGTCTACAGAGGAACAGCGCTCTGAGGGAGAGGAGCTGCTGACGTGTGGTAGCAAAGTCTCCTCTGCTGAAGAGAAACATTTCATTGTAAGCGGGTTCCATCAGCCTTGCCACCTTTTCTCAGCTGGCTATCATGGAGGGCAGTCTGTTGGCAGATTCCCCTGAGGCCCTGCTTCCCAGGCTGTGATCCACACACGCCGCCTGCTTCAGCCCAAAGGGACAGCTTATGGTAAGGTCAAAACCCTGTGCTGGCAAGTTCCTGCCCAACCCTCGCACAGGGACAAGCATATTGGCCATTGGTCAAAGGCTTTCCCCACAAGCTTAACACGTTCGGTCCCATCTAGCCTCCGAAGGCCGAGTTGACCTAGCTAGGAATCAAAGTTCAGGAAAGGTACTCAGGGTGCTGGTGACTGCAGGTTCTTTCACCAGGCAGCCCAAATCGAGTCCACCTCCTTGCATTTTCCATGGGCAGAGCAAATGGTGTCAACTTACACGCCTCCGGCCAGGGAGGGGCGACCTACACTTTCTTCAGGGGATACAAGCCCATGCCTTCCGTGTGAAAGGCCTCTATGCCTCTTTGCTTCGGCAGCCCAGGGATAGCGTCAGCCCTGAAATGCTTCCGAAGGAGCAGAGTCAGAGATCCTTCGAACCACAGAGCAGGTGCAGCCCAGAACAAGGACTGCTCTTGGCCTGCGAACACCCACTGCCCAGCGCTTCTTTGGGGTACGCACGTGTAGAGGAAGGGGGTTGAATTCTGCTGCGTGATAACTTCTCCGGGCCACGTAGTGTGAGCGCAAGTAGAGTGGCCCTACACCTCCTCCCAGTTTCCCGTGTAAGTTGTAGAAGGCCAACTCCCTGCTTGAATCCCTGGGTGGGGTACGTACCGTCCAGAGAAAGATGGATGCTTGGGACCCTGGGCTGGGAGCTAGGTTAATGTTCTGTGCATCCACTTGGCAGCTGTTCTCTCTAAGCAGGTCCCAAAGGCTTTTTGGAGGAGTTTCCTGAGAGGGTCGGAAACAGGAAAGTAGCCAACAGGCCCACGGGGATGCCAGTTCTCTCTAGCAACAAGGCTACCAGCCTCAGACACTAGCGTTCTCTTTGGTACATGAAAGAACACTGTGCTTGGAAACTTCTTCCATCCAGTTTGCGAGTCGCGCTTCCACTGGGTCCTAGGATTCCAAGTGTTGCCATGCCGTCACAATGTCCAATTCTGAGGCCTAGGACGGCAGAGTGTCTGGCAGCTCTCAAAGAGACCTTAGCAATGCAGGCTTTTTGGCTCCTTCCGCCCAGAAACCAGCTCCTCCAGATCCTCTGTCGTTAGGTATTTCATGTCCGAATATCTCAGGGGGCCCTCATTCCTCCTCCACGAAGTAAGGCCCAAACGGCATTGCCCTAAAGGGAAGAAGCCTTCTGAGTCCGGCAGAGAGGAAGTCTCCGCCACTCTGCATTCCCACTCGGCTGAGCCCTGGGTATCGGACCGAGAGAGGGAGAAAGAGAGCCGTAACCCCGAGCTTTTCCACAATGCGGTATAGGCCTCACCCTTCAAGCCCACGTCAATTTCATAGCGAAAACACCAGGCCTCGGTGTGCTTTCCTGTGGCAAGGAAACTTGGCTTTCATTCTTCAGGTGGCACATTGGCTCAGGACTGCCCTACCCCAAGGACTCAGGCTGTGCAGCCCGACTGGTTGAGATCAGCACTTCTGGCCCTCTCCCGGATGAACCAACTAGGAAAGGAGCCTCTCCTAAGCTGGGAAACGTGGTGGCTTTTCCTAGTCTACCGAGGAACAGCGCTCTGAGGGAGAGGAGCTGCTGACGTGTGGTAGCAAAGTCTCCTCTGCTGAAGAGAAACATTTCATTGTAAGCGGGTTCCATCAGCCTTGCCACCTTTTCTCAGCTGGCTATCATGGAGGGCAGTCTGTTGGCAGATTCCCCTGAGGCCCTGCTTCCCAGGCTGTGATCCACACACGCCGCCTGCTTCAGCCCAAAGGGACAGCTTATGGTAAGGTCAAAACCCTGTGCTGGCAAGTTCCTGCCCAACCCTCGCACAGGGACAAGCATATTGGCCATTGGTCAAAGGCTTTCCCCACAAGCTTAACACGTTCGGTCCCATCTAGCCTCCGAAGGCCGAGTTGACCTAGCTAGGAATCAAAGTTCAGGAAAGGTACTCAGGGTGCTGGTGACTGCAGGTTCTTTCACCAGGCAGCCCAAATCGAGTCCACCTCCTTGCATTTTCCATGGGCAGAGCAAATGGTGTCAACTTACACGCCTCCGGCCAGGGAGGGGCGACCTACACTTTCTTCAGGGGATACAAGCCCATGCCTTCCGTGTGAAAGGCCTCTATGCCTCTTTGCTTCGGCAGCCCAGGGATAGCGTCAGCCCTGAAATGCTTCCGAAGGAGCAGAGTCAGAGATCCTTCGAACCACAGAGCAGGTGCAGCCCAGAACAAGGACTGCTCTTGGCCTGCGAACACCCACTGCCCAGCGCTTCTTTGGGGTACGCACGTGTAGAGGAAGGGGGTTGAATTCTGCTGCGTGATAACTTCTCCGGGCCACGTAGTGTGAGCGCAAGTAGAGTGGCCCTACACCTCCTCCCAGTTTCCCGTGTAAGTTGTAGAAGGCCAACTCCCTGCTTGAATCCCTGGGTGGGGTACGTACCGTCCAGAGAAAGATGGATGCTTGGGACCCTGGGCTGGGAGCTAGGTTAATGTTCTGTGCATCCACTTGGCAGCTGTTCTCTCTAAGCGGGTCCCAAAGGCTTTTTGGAGGAGTTTCCTGAGAGGGTCGGAAACAGGAAAGTAGCCAACAGGCCCACGGGGATGCCAGTTCTCTCTAGCAACAAGGCTACCAGCCTCAGACACTAGCGTTCTCTTTGGTACATGAAAGAACACTGTGCTTGGAAACTTCTTCCATCCAGTTTGCGAGTCGCGCTTCCACTGGGTCCTAGGATTCCAAGTGTTGCCATGCCGTCACAATGTCCAATTCTGAGGCCTAGGACGGCAGAGTGTCTGGCAGCTCTCAAAGAGACCTTAGCAATGCAGGCTTTTTGGCTCCTTCCGCCCAGAAACCAGCTCCTCCAGATCCTCTGTCGTTAGGTATTTCATGTCCGAATATCTCAGGGGGCCCTCATTCCTCCTCCACGAAGTAAGGCCCAAACGGCATTGCCCTAAAGGGAAGAAGCCTTCTGAGTCCGGCAGAGAGGAAGTCTCCGCCACTCTGCATTCCCACTCGGCTGAGCCCTGGGTATCGGACCGAGAGAGGGAGAAAGAGAGCCGTAACCCCGAGCTTTTCCACAATGCGGTATAGGCCTCACCCTTCAAGCCCACGTCAATTTCATAGCGAAAACACCAGGCCTCGGTGTGCTTTCCTGTGGCAAGGAAACTTGGCTTTCATTCTTCAGGTGGCACATTGGCTCAGGACTGCCCTACCCCAAGGACTCAGGCTGTGCAGCCCGACTGGTTGAGATCAGCACTTCTGGCCCTCTCCCGGATGAACCAACTAGGAAAGGAGCCTCTCCTAAGCTGGGAAACGTGGTGGCTTTTCCTAGTCTACCGAGGAACAGCGCTCTGAGGGAGAGGAGCTGCTGACGTGTGGTAGCAAAGTCTCCTCTGCTGAAGAGAAACATTTCATTGTAAGCGGGTTCCATCAGCCTTGCCACCTTTTCTCAGCTGGCTATCATGGAGGGCAGTCTGTTGGCAGATTCCCCTGAGGCCCTGCTTCCCAGGCTGTGATCCACACACGCCGCCTGCTTCAGCCCAAAGGGACAGCTTATGGTAAGGTCAAAACCCTGTGCTGGCAAGTTCCTGCCCAACCCTCGCACAGGGACAAGCATATTGGCCATTGGTCAAAGGCTTTCCCCACAAGCTTAACACGTTCGGTCCCATCTAGCCTCCGAAGGCCGAGTTGACCTAGCTAGGAATCAAAGTTCAGGAAAGGTACTCAGGGTGCTGGTGACTGCAGGTTCTTTCACCAGGCAGCCCAAATCGAGTCCACCTCCTTGCATTTTCCATGGGCAGAGCAAATGGTGTCAACTTACACGCCTCCGGCCAGGGAGGGGCGACCTACACTTTCTTCAGGGGATACAAGCCCATGCCTTCCGTGTGAAAGGCCTCTATGCCTCTTTGCTTCGGCAGCCCAGGGATAGCGTCAGCCCTGAAATGCTTCCGAAGGAGCAGAGTCAGAGATCCTTCGAACCACAGAGCAGGTGCAGCCCAGAACAAGGACTGCTCTTGGCCTGAGAACACCCACTGCCCAGCGCTTCTTTGGGGTACGCACGTGTAGAGGAAGGGGGTTGAATTCTGCTGCGTGATAACTTCTCCGGGCCACGTAGTGTGAGCGCAAGTAGAGTGGCCCTACACCTCCTCCCAGTTTCCCGTGTAAGTTGTAGAAGGCCAACTCCCTGCTTGAATCCCTGGGTGGGGTACGTACCGTCCAGAGAAAGATGGATGCTTGGGACCCTGGGCTGGGAGCTAGGTTAATGTTCTGTGCATCCACTTGGCAGCTGTTCTCTCTAAGCGGGTCCCAAAGGCTTTTTGGAGGAGTTTCCTGAGAGGGTCGGAAACAGGAAAGTAGCCAACAGGCCCACGGGGATGCCAGTTCTCTCTAGCAACAAGGCTACCAGCCTCAGACACTAGCGTTCTCTTTGGTACATGAAAGAACACTGTGCTTGGAAACTTCTTCCATCCAGTTTGCGAGTCGCGCTTCCACTGGGTCCTAGGATTCCAAGTGTTGCCATGCCGTCACAATGTCCAATTCTGAGGCCTAGGACGGCAGAGTGTCTGGCAGCTCTCAAAGAGACCTTAGCAATGCAGGCTTTTTGGCTCCTTCCGCCCAGAAACCAGCTCCTCCAGATCCTCTGTCGTTAGGTATTTCATGTCCGAATATCTCAGGGGGCCCTCATTCCTCCTCCACGAAGTAAGGCCCAAACGGCATTGCCCTAAAGGGAAGAAGCCTTCTGAGTCCGGCAGAGAGGAAGTCTCCGCCACTCTGCATTCCCACTCGGCTGAGCCCTGGGTATCGGACCGAGAGAGGGAGAAAGAGAGCCGTAACCCCGAGCTTTTCCACAATGCGGTATAGGCCTCACCCTTCAAGCCCACGTCAATTTCATAGCGAAAACACCAGGCCTCGGTGTGCTTTCCTGTGGCAAGGAAACTTGGCTTTCATTCTTCAGGTGGCACATTGGCTCAGGACTGCCCTACCCCAAGGACTCAGGCTGTGCAGCCCGACTGGTTGAGATCAGCACTTCTGGCCCTCTCCCGGATGAACCAACTAGGAAAGGAGCCTCTCCTAAGCTGGGAAACGTGGTGGCTTTTCCTAGTCTACAGAGGAACAGCGCTCTGAGGGAGAGGAGCTGCTGACGTGTGGTAGCAAAGTCTCCTCTGCTGAAGAGAAACATTTCATTGTAAGCGGGTTCCATCAGCCTTGCCACCTTTTCTCAGCTGGCTATCATGGAGGGCAGTCTGTTGGCAGATTCCCCTGAGGCCCTGCTTCCCAGGCTGTGATCCACACACGCCGCCTGCTTCAGCCCAAAGGGACAGCTTATGGTAAGGTCAAAACCCTGTGCTGGCAAGTTCCTGCCCAACCCTCGCACAGGGACAAGCATATTGGCCATTGGTCAAAGGCTTTCCCCACAAGCTTAACACGTTCGGTCCCATCTAGCCTCCGAAGGCCGAGTTGACCTAGCTAGGAATCAAAGTTCAGGAAAGGTACTCAGGGTGCTGGTGACTGCAGGTTCTTTCACCAGGCAGCCCAAATCGAGTCCACCTCCTTGCATTTTCCATGGGCAGAGCAAATGGTGTCAACTTACACGCCTCCGGCCAGGGAGGGGCGACCTACACTTTCTTCAGGGGATACAAGCCCATGCCTTCCGTGTGAAAGGCCTCTATGCCTCTTTGCTTCGGCAGCCCAGGGATAGCGTCAGCCCTGAAATGCTTCCGAAGGAGCAGAGTCAGAGATCCTTCGAACCACAGAGCAGGTGCAGCCCAGAACAAGGACTGCTCTTGGCCTGAGAACACCCACTGCCCAGCGCTTCTTTGGGGTACGCACGTGTAGAGGAAGGGGGTTGAATTCTGCTGCGTGATAACTTCTCCGGGCCACGTAGTGTGAGCGCAAGTAGAGTGGCCCTACACCTCCTCCCAGTTTCCCGTGTAAGTTGTAGAAGGCCAACTCCCTGCTTGAATCCCTGGGTGGGGTACGTACCGTCCAGAGAAAGATGGATGCTTGGGACCCTGGGCTGGGAGCTAGGTTAATGTTCTGTGCATCCACTTGGCAGCTGTTCTCTCTAAGCGGGTCCCAAAGGCTTTTTGGAGGAGTTTCCTGAGAGGGTCGGAAACAGGAAAGTAGCCAACAGGCCCACGGGGATGCCAGTTCTCTCTAGCAACAAGGCTACCAGCCTCAGACACTAGCGTTCTCTTTGGTACATGAAAGAACACTGTGCTTGGAAACTTCTTCCATCCAGTTTGCGAGTCGCGCTTCCACTGGGTCCTAGGATTCCAAGTGTTGCCATGCCGTCACAATGTCCAATTCTGAGGCCTAGGACGGCAGAGTGTCTGGCAGCTCTCAAAGAGACCTTAGCAATGCAGGCTTTTTGGCTCCTTCCGCCCAGAAACCAGCTCCTCCAGATCCTCTGTCGTTAGGTATTTCATGTCCGAATATCTCAGGGGGCCCTCATTCCTCCTCCACGAAGTAAGGCCCAAACGGCATTGCCCTAAAGGGAAGAAGCCTTCTGAGTCCGGCAGAGAGGAAGTCTCCGCCACTCTGCATTCCCACTCGGCTGAGCCCTGGGTATCGGACCGAGAGAGGGAGAAAGAGAGCCGTAACCCCGAGCTTTTCCACAATGCGGTATAGGCCTCACCCTTCAAGCCCACGTCAATTTCATAGCGAAAACACCAGGCCTCGGTGTGCTTTCCTGTGGCAAGGAAACTTGGCTTTCATTCTTCAGGTGGCACATTGGCTCAGGACTGCCCTACCCCAAGGACTCAGGCTGTGCAGCCCGACTGGTTGAGATCAGCACTTCTGGCCCTCTCCCGGATGAACCAACTAGGAAAGGAGCCTCTCCTAAGCTGGGAAACGTGGTGGCTTTTCCTAGTCTACAGAGGAACAGCGCTCTGAGGGAGAGGAGCTGCTGACGTGTGGTAGCAAAGTCTCCTCTGCTGAAGAGAAACATTTCGTTGTAAGCGGGTTCCATCAGCCTTGCCACCTTTTCTCAGCTGGCTATCATGGAGGGCAGTCTGTTGGCAGATTCCCCTGAGGCCCTGCTTCCCAGGCTGTGATCCACACACGCCGCCTGCTTCAGCCCAAAGGGACAGCTTATGGTAAGGTCAAAACCCTGTGCTGGCAAGTTCCTGCCCAACCCTCGCACAGGGACAAGCATATTGGCCATTGGTCAAAGGCTTTCCCCACAAGCTTAACACGTTCGGTCCCATCTAGCCTCCGAAGGCCGAGTTGACCTAGCTAGGAATCAAAGTTCAGGAAAGGTACTCAGGGTGCTGGTGACTGCAGGTTCTTTCACCAGGCAGCCCAAATCGAGTCCACCTCCTTGCATTTTCCATGGGCAGAGCAAATGGTGTCAACTTACACGCCTCCGGCCAGGGAGGGGCGACCTACACTTTCTTCAGGGGATACAAGCCCATGCCTTCCGTGTGAAAGGCCTCTATGCCTCTTTGCTTCGGCAGCCCAGGGATAGCGTCAGCCCTGAAATGCTTCCGAAGGAGCAGAGTCAGAGATCCTTCGAACCACAGAGCAGGTGCAGCCCAGAACAAGGACTGCTCTTGGCCTGCGAACACCCACTGCCCAGCGCTTCTTTGGGGTACGCACGTGTAGAGGAAGGGGGTTGAATTCTGCTGCGTGATAACTTCTCCGGGCCACGTAGTGTGAGCGCAAGTAGAGTGGCCCTACACCTCCTCCCAGTTTCCCGTGTAAGTTGTAGAAGGCCAACTCCCTGCTTGAATCCCTGGGTGGGGTACGTACCGTCCAGAGAAAGATGGATGCTTGGGACCCTGGGCTGGGAGCTAGGTTAATGTTCTGTGCATCCACTTGGCAGCTGTTCTCTCTAAGCGGGTCCCAAAGGCTTTTTGGAGGAGTTTCCTGAGAGGGTCGGAAACAGGAAAGTAGCCAACAGGCCCACGGGGATGCCAGTTCTCTCTAGCAACAAGGCTACCAGCCTCAGACACTAGCGTTCTCTTTGGTACATGAAAGAACACTGTGCTTGGAAACTTCTTCCATCCAGTTTGCGAGTCGCGCTTCCACTGGGTCCTAGGATTCCAAGTGTTGCCATGCCGTCACAATGTCCAATTCTGAGGCCTAGGACGGCAGAGTGTCTGGCAGCTCTCAAAGAGACCTTAGCAATGCAGGCTTTTTGGCTCCTTCCGCCCAGAAACCAGCTCCTCCAGATCCTCTGTCGTTAGGTATTTCATGTCCGAATATCTCAGGGGGCCCTCATTCCTCCTCCATGAAGTAAGGCCCAAACGGCATTGCCCTAAAGGGAAGAAGCCTTCTGAGTCCGGCAGAGAGGAAGTCTCCGCCACTCTGCATTCCCACTCGGCTGAGCCCTGGGTATCGGACCGAGAGAGGGAGAAAGAGAGCCGTAACCCCGAGCTTTTCCACAATGCGGTATAGGCCTCACCCTTCAAGCCCACGTCAATTTCATAGCGAAAACACCAGGCCTCGGTGTGCTTTCCTGTGGCAAGGAAACTTGGCTTTCATTCTTCAGGTGGCACATTGGCTCAGGACTGCCCTACCCCAAGGACTCAGGCTGTGCAGCCCGACTGGTTGAGATCAGCACTTCTGGCCCTCTCCCGGATGAACCAACTAGGAAAGGAGCCTCTCCTAAGCTGGGAAACGTGGTGGCTTTTCCTAGTCTACAGAGGAACAGCACTCTGAGGGAGAGGAGCTGCTGACGTGTGGTAGCAAAGTCTCCTCTGCTGAAGAGAAACACTTCGTTGTAAGCGGGTTCCATCAGCCTTGCCACCTTTTCTCAGCTGGCTATCATGGAGGGCAGTCTGTTGGCAGATTCCCCTGAGGCCCTGCTTCCCAGGCTGTGATCCACACACGCCGCCTGCTTCAGCCCAAAGGGACAGCTTATGGTAAGGTCAAAACCCTGTGCTGGCAAGTTCCTGCCCAACCCTCGCACAGGGACAAGCATATTGGCCATTGGTCAAAGGCTTTCCCCACAAGCTTAACACGTTTGGTCCCATCTAGCCTCCGAAGGCCGAGTTGACCTAGCTAGGAATCAAAGTTCAGGAAAGGTACTCAGGGTGCTGGTGACTGCAGGTTCTTTCACCAGGCAGCCCAAATCGAGTCCACCTCCTTGCATTTTCCATGGGCAGAGCAAATGGTGTCAACTTACACGCCTCCGGCCAGGGAGGGGCGACCTACACTTTCTTCAGGGGATACAAGCCCATGCCTTCCGTGTGAAAGGCCTCTATGCCTCTTTGCTTCGGCAGCCCAGGGATAGCGTCAGCCCTGAAATGCTTCCGAAGGAGCAGAGTCAGAGATCCTTCGAACCACAGAGCAGGTGCAGCCCAGAACAAGGACTGCTCTTGGCCTGCGAACACCCACTGCCCAGCGCTTCTTTGGGGTACGCACGTGTAGAGGAAGGGGGTTGAATTCTGCTGCGTGATAACTTCTCCGGGCCACGTAGTGTGAGCGCAAGTAGAGTGGCCCTACACCTCCTCCCAGTTTCCCGTGTAAGTTGTAGAAGGCCAACTCCCTGCTTGAATCCCTGGGTGGGGTACGTACCGTCCAGAGAAAGATGGATGCTTGGGACCCTGGGCTGGGAGCTAGGTTAATGTTCTGTGCATCCACTTGGCAGCTGTTCTCTCTAAGCGGGTCCCAAAGGCTTTTTGGAGGAGTTTCCTGAGAGGGTCGGAAACAGGAAAGTAGCCAACAGGCCCACGGGGATGCCAGTTCTCTCTAGCAACAAGGCTACCAGCCTCAGACACTAGCGTTCTCTTTGGTACATGAAAGAACACTGTGCTTGGAAACTTCTTCCATCCAGTTTGCGAGTCGCGCTTCCACTGGGTCCTAGGATTCCAAGTGTTGCCATGCCGTCACAATGTCCAATTCTGAGGCCTAGGACGGCAGAGTGTCTGGCAGCTCTCAAAGAGACCTTAGCAATGCAGGCTTTTTGGCTCCTTCCGCCCAGAAACCAGCTCCTCCAGATCCTCTGTCGTTAGGTATTTCATGTCCGAATATCTCAGGGGGCCCTCATTCCTCCTCCACGAAGTAAGGCCCAAACGGCATTGCCCTAAAGGGAAGAAGCCTTCTGAGTCCGGCAGAGAGGAAGTCTCCGCCACTCTGCATTCCCACTCGGCTGAGCCCTGGGTATCGGACCGAGAGAGGGAGAAAGAGAGCCGTAACCCCGAGCTTTTCCACAATGCGGTATAGGCCTCACCCTTCAAGCCCACGTCAATTTCATAGCGAAAACACCAGGCCTCGGTGTGCTTTCCTGTGGCAAGGAAACTTGGCTTTCATTCTTCAGGTGGCACATTGGCTCAGGACTGCCCTACCCCAAGGACTCAGGCTGTGCAGCCCGACTGGTTGAGATCAGCACTTCTGGCCCTCTCCCGGATGAACCAACTAGGAAAGGAGCCTCTCCTAAGCTGGGAAACGTGGTGGCTTTTCCTAGTCTACAGAGGAACAGCACTCTGAGGGAGAGGAGCTGCTGACGTGTGGTAGCAAAGTCTCCTCTGCTGAAGAGAAACACTTCGTTGTAAGCGGGTTCCATCAGCCTTGCCACCTTTTCTCAGCTGGCTATCATGGAGGGCAGTCTGTTGGCAGATTCCCCTGAGGCCCTGCTTCCCAGGCTGTGATCCACACACGCCGCCTGCTTCAGCCCAAAGGGACAGCTTATGGTAAGGTCAAAACCCTGTGCTGGCAAGTTCCTGCCCAACCCTCGCACAGGGACAAGCATATTGGCCATTGGTCAAAGGCTTTCCCCACAAGCTTAACACGTTTGGTCCCATCTAGCCTCCGAAGGCCGAGTTGACCTAGCTAGGAATCAAAGTTCAGGAAAGGTACTCAGGGTGCTGGTGACTGCAGGTTCTTTCACCAGGCAGCCCAAATCGAGTCCACCTCCTTGCATTTTCCATGGGCAGAGCAAATGGTGTCAACTTACACGCCTCCGGCCAGGGAGGGGCGACCTACACTTTCTTCAGGGGATACAAGCCCATGCCTTCCGTGTGAAAGGCCTCTATGCCTCTTTGCTTCGGCAGCCCAGGGATAGCGTCAGCCCTGAAATGCTTCCGAAGGAGCAGAGTCAGAGATCCTTCGAACCACAGAGCAGGTGCAGCCCAGAACAAGGACTGCTCTTGGCCTGAGAACACCCACTGCCCAGCGCTTCTTTGGGGTACGCACGTGTAGAGGAAGGGGGTTGAATTCTGCTGCGTGATAACTTCTCCGGGCCACGTAGTGTGAGCGCAAGTAGAGTGGCCCTACACCTCCTCCCAGTTTCCCGTGTAAGTTGTAGAAGGCCAACTCCCTGCTTGAATCCCTGGGTGGGGTACGTACCGTCCAGAGAAAGATGGATGCTTGGGACCCTGGGCTGGGAGCTAGGTTAATGTTCTGTGCATCCACTTGGCAGCTGTTCTCTCTAAGCGGGTCCCAAAGGCTTTTTGGAGGAGTTTCCTGAGAGGGTCGGAAACAGGAAAGTAGCCAACAGGCCCACGGGGATGCCAGTTCTCTCTAGCAACAAGGCTACCAGCCTCAGACACTAGCGTTCTCTTTGGTACATGAAAGAACACTGTGCTTGGAAACTTCTTCCATCCAGTTTGCGAGTCGCGCTTCCACTGGGTCCTAGGATTCCAAGTGTTGCCATGCCGTCACAATGTCCAATTCTGAGGCCTAGGACGGCAGAGTGTCTGGCAGCTCTCAAAGAGACCTTAGCAATGCAGGCTTTTTGGCTCCTTCCGCCCAGAAACCAGCTCCTCCAGATCCTCTGTCGTTAGGTATTTCATGTCCGAATATCTCAGGGGGCCCTCATTCCTCCTCCACGAAGTAAGGCCCAAACGGCATTGCCCTAAAGGGAAGAAGCCTTCTGAGTCCGGCAGAGAGGAAGTCTCCGCCACTCTGCATTCCCACTCGGCTGAGCCCTGGGTATCGGACCGAGAGAGGGAGAAAGAGAGCCGTAACCCCGAGCTTTTCCACAATGCGGTATAGGCCTCACCCTTCAAGCCCACGTCAATTTCATAGCGAAAACACCAGGCCTCGGTGTGCTTTCCTGTGGCAAGGAAACTTGGCTTTCATTCTTCAGGTGGCACATTGGCTCAGGACTGCCCTACCCCAAGGACTCAGGCTGTGCAGCCCGACTGGTTGAGATCAGCACTTCTGGCCCTCTCCCGGATGAACCAACTAGGAAAGGAGCCTCTCCTAAGCTGGGAAACGTGGTGGCTTTTCCTAGTCTACAGAGGAACAGCGCTCTGAGGGAGAGGAGCTGCTGACGTGTGGTAGCAAAGTCTCCTCTGCTGAAGAGAAACACTTCGTTGTAAGCGGGTTCCATCAGCCTTGCCACCTTTTCTCAGCTGGCTATCATGGAGGGCAGTCTGTTGGCAGATTCCCCTGAGGCCCTGCTTCCCAGGCTGTGATCCACACACGCCGCCTGCTTCAGCCCAAAGGGACAGCTTATGGTAAGGTCAAAACCCTGTGCTGGCAAGTTCCTGCCCAACCCTCGCACAGGGACAAGCATATTGGCCATTGGTCAAAGGCTTTCCCCACAAGCTTAACACGTTTGGTCCCATCTAGCCTCCGAAGGCCGAGTTGACCTAGCTAGGAATCAAAGTTCAGGAAAGGTACTCAGGGTGCTGGTGACTGCAGGTTCTTTCACCAGGCAGCCCAAATCGAGTCCACCTCCTTGCATTTTCCATGGGCAGAGCAAATGGTGTCAACTTACACGCCTCCGGCCAGGGAGGGGCGACCTACACTTTCTTCAGGGGATACAAGCCCATGCCTTCCGTGTGAAAGGCCTCTATGCCTCTTTGCTTCGGCAGCCCAGGGATAGCGTCAGCCCTGAAATGCTTCCGAAGGAGCAGAGTCAGAGATCCTTCGAACCACAGAGCAGGTGCAGCCCAGAACAAGGACTGCTCTTGGCCTGAGAACACCCACTGCCCAGCGCTTCTTTGGGGTACGCACGTGTAGAGGAAGGGGGTTGAATTCTGCTGCGTGATAACTTCTCCGGGCCACGTAGTGTGAGCGCAAGTAGAGTGGCCCTACACCTCCTCCCAGTTTCCCGTGTAAGTTGTAGAAGGCCAACTCCCTGCTTGAATCCCTGGGTGGGGTACGTACCGTCCAGAGAAAGATGGATGCTTGGGACCCTGGGCTGGGAGCTAGGTTAATGTTCTGTGCATCCACTTGGCAGCTGTTCTCTCTAAGCGGGTCCCAAAGGCTTTTTGGAGGAGTTTCCTGAGAGGGTCGGAAACAGGAAAGTAGCCAACAGGCCCACGGGGATGCCAGTTCTCTCTAGCAACAAGGCTACCAGCCTCAGACACTAGCGTTCTCTTTGGTACATGAAAGAACACTGTGCTTGGAAACTTCTTCCATCCAGTTTGCGAGTCGCGCTTCCACTGGGTCCTAGGATTCCAAGTGTTGCCATGCCGTCACAATGTCCAATTCTGAGGCCTAGGACGGCAGAGTGTCTGGCAGCTCTCAAAGAGACCTTAGCAATGCAGGCTTTTTGGCTCCTTCCGCCCAGAAACCAGCTCCTCCAGATCCTCTGTCGTTAGGTATTTCATGTCCGAATATCTCAGGGGGCCCTCATTCCTCCTCCACGAAGTAAGGCCCAAACGGCATTGCCCTAAAGGGAAGAAGCCTTCTGAGTCCGGCAGAGAGGAAGTCTCCGCCACTCTGCATTCCCACTCGGCTGAGCCCTGGGTATCGGACCGAGAGAGGGAGAAAGAGAGCCGTAACCCCGAGCTTTTCCACAATGCGGTATAGGCCTCACCCTTCAAGCCCACGTCAATTTCATAGCGAAAACACCAGGCCTCGGTGTGCTTTCCTGTGGCAAGGAAACTTGGCTTTCATTCTTCAGGTGGCACATTGGCTCAGGACTGCCCTACCCCAAGGACTCAGGCTGTGCAGCCCGACTGGTTGAGATCAGCACTTCTGGCCCTCTCCCGGATGAACCAACTAGGAAAGGAGCCTCTCCTAAGCTGGGAAACGTGGTGGCTTTTCCTAGTCTACAGAGGAACAGCGCTCTGAGGGAGAGGAGCTGCTGACGTGTGGTAGCAAAGTCTCCTCTGCTGAAGAGAAACACTTCATTGTAAGCGGGTTCCATCAGCCTTGCCACCTTTTCTCAGCTGGCTATCATGGAGGGCAGTCTGTTGGCAGATTCCCCTGAGGCCCTGCTTCCCAGGCTGTGATCCACACACGCCGCCTGCTTCAGCCCAAAGGGACAGCTTATGGTAAGGTCAAAACCCTGTGCTGGCAAGTTCCTGCCCAACCCTCGCACAGGGACAAGCATATTGGCCATTGGTCAAAGGCTTTCCCCACAAGCTTAACACGTTTGGTCCCATCTAGCCTCCGAAGGCCGAGTTGACCTAGCTAGGAATCAAAGTTCAGGAAAGGTACTCAGGGTGCTGGTGACTGCAGGTTCTTTCACCAGGCAGCCCAAATCGAGTCCACCTCCTTGCATTTTCCATGGGCAGAGCAAATGGTGTCAACTTACACGCCTCCGGCCAGGGAGGGGCGACCTACACTTTCTTCAGGGGATACAAGCCCATGCCTTCCGTGTGAAAGGCCTCTATGCCTCTTTGCTTCGGCAGCCCAGGGATAGCGTCAGCCCTGAAATGCTTCCGAAGGAGCAGAGTCAGAGATCCTTCGAACCACAGAGCAGGTGCAGCCCAGAACAAGGACTGCTCTTGGCCTGCGAACACCCACTGCCCAGCGCTTCTTTGGGGTACGCACGTGTAGAGGAAGGGGGTTGAATTCTGCTGCGTGATAACTTCTCCGGGCCACGTAGTGTGAGCGCAAGTAGAGTGGCCCTACACCTCCTCCCAGTTTCCCGTGTAAGTTGTAGAAGGCCAACTCCCTGCTTGAATCCCTGGGTGGGGTACGTACCGTCCAGAGAAAGATGGATGCTTGGGACCCTGGGCTGGGAGCTAGGTTAATGTTCTGTGCATCCACTTGGCAGCTGTTCTCTCTAAGCGGGTCCCAAAGGCTTTTTGGAGGAGTTTCCTGAGAGGGTCGGAAACAGGAAAGTAGCCAACAGGCCCACGGGGATGCCAGTTCTCTCTAGCAACAAGGCTACCAGCCTCAGACACTAGCGTTCTCTTTGGTACATGAAAGAACACTGTGCTTGGAAACTTCTTCCATCCAGTTTGCGAGTCGCGCTTCCACTGGGTCCTAGGATTCCAAGTGTTGCCATGCCGTCACAATGTCCAATTCTGAGGCCTAGGACGGCAGAGTGTCTGGCAGCTCTCAAAGAGACCTTAGCAATGCAGGCTTTTTGGCTCCTTCCGCCCAGAAACCAGCTCCTCCAGATCCTCTGTCGTTAGGTATTTCATGTCCGAATATCTCAGGGGGCCCTCATTCCTCCTCCACGAAGTAAGGCCCAAACGGCATTGCCCTAAAGGGAAGAAGCCTTCTGAGTCCGGCAGAGAGGAAGTCTCCGCCACTCTGCATTCCCACTCGGCTGAGCCCTGGGTATCGGACCGAGAGAGGGAGAAAGAGAGCCGTAACCCCGAGCTTTTCCACAATGCGGTATAGGCCTCACCCTTCAAGCCCACGTCAATTTCATAGCGAAAACACCAGGCCTCGGTGTGCTTTCCTGTGGCAAGGAAACTTGGCTTTCATTCTTCAGGTGGCACATTGGCTCAGGACTGCCCTACCCCAAGGACTCAGGCTGTGCAGCCCGACTGGTTGAGATCAGCACTTCTGGCCCTCTCCCGGATGAACCAACTAGGAAAGGAGCCTCTCCTAAGCTGGGAAACGTGGTGGCTTTTCCTAGTCTACAGAGGAACAGCGCTCTGAGGGAGAGGAGCTGCTGACGTGTGGTAGCAAAGTCTCCTCTGCTGAAGAGAAACACTTCGTTGTAAGCGGGTTCCATCAGCCTTGCCACCTTTTCTCAGCTGGCTATCATGGAGGGCAGTCTGTTGGCAGATTCCCCTGAGGCCCTGCTTCCCAGGCTGTGATCCACACACGCCGCCTGCTTCAGCCCAAAGGGACAGCTTATGGTAAGGTCAAAACCCTGTGCTGGCAAGTTCCTGCCCAACCCTCGCACAGGGACAAGCATATTGGCCATTGGTCAAAGGCTTTCCCCACAAGCTTAACACGTTTGGTCCCATCTAGCCTCCGAAGGCCGAGTTGACCTAGCTAGGAATCAAAGTTCAGGAAAGGTACTCAGGGTGCTGGTGACTGCAGGTTCTTTCACCAGGCAGCCCAAATCGAGTCCACCTCCTTGCATTTTCCATGGGCAGAGCAAATGGTGTCAACTTACACGCCTCCGGCCAGGGAGGGGCGACCTACACTTTCTTCAGGGGATACAAGCCCATGCCTTCCGTGTGAAAGGCCTCTATGCCTCTTTGCTTCGGCAGCCCAGGGATAGCGTCAGCCCTGAAATGCTTCCGAAGGAGCAGAGTCAGAGATCCTTCGAACCACAGAGCAGGTGCAGCCCAGAACAAGGACTGCTCTTGGCCTGAGAACACCCACTGCCCAGCGCTTCTTTGGGGTACGCACGTGTAGAGGAAGGGGGTTGAATTCTGCTGCGTGATAACTTCTCCGGGCCACGTAGTGTGAGCGCAAGTAGAGTGGCCCTACACCTCCTCCCAGTTTCCCGTGTAAGTTGTAGAAGGCCAACTCCCTGCTTGAATCCCTGGGTGGGGTACGTACCGTCCAGAGAAAGATGGATGCTTGGGACCCTGGGCTGGGAGCTAGGTTAATGTTCTGTGCATCCACTTGGCAGCTGTTCTCTCTAAGCGGGTCCCAAAGGCTTTTTGGAGGAGTTTCCTGAGAGGGTCGGAAACAGGAAAGTAGCCAACAGGCCCACGGGGATGCCAGTTCTCTCTAGCAACAAGGCTACCAGCCTCAGACACTAGCGTTCTCTTTGGTACATGAAAGAACACTGTGCTTGGAAACTTCTTCCATCCAGTTTGCGAGTCGCGCTTCCACTGGGTCCTAGGATTCCAAGTGTTGCCATGCCGTCACAATGTCCAATTCTGAGGCCTAGGACGGCAGAGTGTCTGGCAGCTCTCAAAGAGACCTTAGCAATGCAGGCTTTTTGGCTCCTTCCGCCCAGAAACCAGCTCCTCCAGATCCTCTGTCGTTAGGTATTTCATGTCCGAATATCTCAGGGGGCCCTCATTCCTCCTCCACGAAGTAAGGCCCAAACGGCATTGCCCTAAAGGGAAGAAGCCTTCTGAGTCCGGCAGAGAGGAAGTCTCCGCCACTCTGCATTCCCACTCGGCTGAGCCCTGGGTATCGGACCGAGAGAGGGAGAAAGAGAGCCGTAACCCCGAGCTTTTCCACAATGCGGTATAGGCCTCACCCTTCAAGCCCACGTCAATTTCATAGCGAAAACACCAGGCCTCGGTGTGCTTTCCTGTGGCAAGGAAACTTGGCTTTCATTCTTCAGGTGGCACATTGGCTCAGGACTGCCCTACCCCAAGGACTCAGGCTGTGCAGCCCGACTGGTTGAGATCAGCACTTCTGGCCCTCTCCCGGATGAACCAACTAGGAAAGGAGCCTCTCCTAAGCTGGGAAACGTGGTGGCTTTTCCTAGTCTACAGAGGAACAGCGCTCTGAGGGAGAGGAGCTGCTGACGTGTGGTAGCAAAGTCTCCTCTGCTGAAGAGAAACATTTCATTGTAAGCGGGTTCCATCAGCCTTGCCACCTTTTCTCAGCTGGCTATCATGGAGGGCAGTCTGTTGGCAGATTCCCCTGAGGCCCTGCTTCCCAGGCTGTGATCCACACACGCCGCCTGCTTCAGCCCACAGGGACAGCTTATGGTAAGGTCAAAACCCTGTGCTGGCAAGTTCCTGCCCAACCCTCGCACAGGGACAAGCATATTGGCCATTGGTCAAAGGCTTTCCCCACAAGCTTAACACGTTTGGTCCCATCTAGCCTCCGAAGGCCGAGTTGACCTAGCTAGGAATCAAAGTTCAGGAAAGGTACTCAGGGTGCTGGTGACTGCAGGTTCTTTCACCAGGCAGCCCAAATCGAGTCCACCTCCTTGCATTTTCCATGGGCAGAGCAAATGGTGTCAACTTACACGCCTCCGGCCAGGGAGGGGCGACCTACACTTTCTTCAGGGGATACAAGCCCATGCCTTCCGTGTGAAAGGCCTCTATGCCTCTTTGCTTCGGCAGCCCAGGGATAGCGTCAGCCCTGAAATGCTTCCGAAGGAGCAGAGTCAGAGATCCTTCGAACCACAGAGCAGGTGCAGCCCAGAACAAGGACTGCTCTTGGCCTGAGAACACCCACTGCCCAGCGCTTCTTTGGGGTACGCACGTGTAGAGGAAGGGGGTTGAATTCTGCTGCGTGATAACTTCTCCGGGCCACGTAGTGTGAGCGCAAGTAGAGTGGCCCTACACCTCCTCCCAGTTTCCCGTGTAAGTTGTAGAAGGCCAACTCCCTGCTTGAATCCCTGGGTGGGGTACGTACCGTCCAGAGAAAGATGGATGCTTGGGACCCTGGGCTGGGAGCTAGGTTAATGTTCTGTGCATCCACTTGGCAGCTGTTCTCTCTAAGCGGGTCCCAAAGGCTTTTTGGAGGAGTTTCCTGAGAGGGTCGGAAACAGGAAAGTAGCCAACAGGCCCACGGGGATGCCAGTTCTCTCTAGCAACAAGGCTACCAGCCTCAGACACTAGCGTTCTCTTTGGTACATGAAAGAACACTGTGCTTGGAAACTTCTTCCATCCAGTTTGCGAGTCGCGCTTCCACTGGGTCCTAGGATTCCAAGTGTTGCCATGCCGTCACAATGTCCAATTCTGAGGCCTAGGACGGCAGAGTGTCTGGCAGCTCTCAAAGAGACCTTAGCAATGCAGGCTTTTTGGCTCCTTCCGCCCAGAAACCAGCTCCTCCAGATCCTCTGTCGTTAGGTATTTCATGTCCGAATATCTCAGGGGGCCCTCATTCCTCCTCCACGAAGTAAGGCCCAAACGGCATTGCCCTAAAGGGAAGAAGCCTTCTGAGTCCGGCAGAGAGGAAGTCTCCGCCACTCTGCATTCCCACTCGGCTGAGCCCTGGGTATCGGACCGAGAGAGGGAGAAAGAGAGCCGTAACCCCGAGCTTTTCCACAATGCGGTATAGGCCTCACCCTTCAAGCCCACGTCAATTTCATAGCGAAAACACCAGGCCTCGGTGTGCTTTCCTGTGGCAAGGAAACTTGGCTTTCATTCTTCAGGTGGCACATTGGCTCAGGACTGCCCTACCCCAAGGACTCAGGCTGTGCAGCCCGACTGGTTGAGATCAGCACTTCTGGCCCTCTCCCGGATGAACCAACTAGGAAAGGAGCCTCTCCTAAGCTGGGAAACGTGGTGGCTTTTCCTAGTCTACAGAGGAACAGCGCTCTGAGGGAGAGGAGCTGCTGACGTGTGGTAGCAAAGTCTCCTCTGCTGAAGAGAAACATTTCATTGTAAGCGGGTTCCATCAGCCTTGCCACCTTTTCTCAGCTGGCTATCATGGAGGGCAGTCTGTTGGCAGATTCCCCTGAGGCCCTGCTTCCCAGGCTGTGATCCACACACGCCGCCTGCTTCAGCCCAAAGGGACAGCTTATGGTAAGGTCAAAACCCTGTGCTGGCAAGTTCCTGCCCAACCCTCGCACAGGGACAAGCATATTGGCCATTGGTCAAAGGCTTTCCCCACAAGCTTAACACGTTTGGTCCCATCTAGCCTCCGAAGGCCGAGTTGACCTAGCTAGGAATCAAAGTTCAGGAAAGGTACTCAGGGTGCTGGTGACTGCAGGTTCTTTCACCAGGCAGCCCAAATCGAGTCCACCTCCTTGCATTTTCCATGGGCAGAGCAAATGGTGTCAACTTACACGCCTCCGGCCAGGGAGGGGCGACCTACACTTTCTTCAGGGGATACAAGCCCATGCCTTCCGTGTGAAAGGCCTCTATGCCTCTTTGCTTCGGCAGCCCAGGGATAGCGTCAGCCCTGAAATGCTTCCGAAGGAGCAGAGTCAGAGATCCTTCGAACCACAGAGCAGGTGCAGCCCAGAACAAGGACTGCTCTTGGCCTGAGAACACCCACTGCCCAGCGCTTCTTTGGGGTACGCACGTGTAGAGGAAGGGGGTTGAATTCTGCTGCGTGATAACTTCTCCGGGCCACGTAGTGTGAGCGCAAGTAGAGTGGCCCTACACCTCCTCCCAGTTTCCCGTGTAAGTTGTAGAAGGCCAACTCCCTGCTTGAATCCCTGGGTGGGGTACGTACCGTCCAGAGAAAGATGGATGCTTGGGACCCTGGGCTGGGAGCTAGGTTAATGTTCTGTGCATCCACTTGGCAGCTGTTCTCTCTAAGCGGGTCCCAAAGGCTTTTTGGAGGAGTTTCCTGAGAGGGTCGGAAACAGGAAAGTAGCCAACAGGCCCACGGGGATGCCAGTTCTCTCTAGCAACAAGGCTACCAGCCTCAGACACTAGCGTTCTCTTTGGTACATGAAAGAACACTGTGCTTGGAAACTTCTTCCATCCAGTTTGCGAGTCGCGCTTCCACTGGGTCCTAGGATTCCAAGTGTTGCCATGCCGTCACAATGTCCAATTCTGAGGCCTAGGACGGCAGAGTGTCTGGCAGCTCTCAAAGAGACCTTAGCAATGCAGGCTTTTTGGCTCCTTCCGCCCAGAAACCAGCTCCTCCAGATCCTCTGTCGTTAGGTATTTCATGTCCGAATATCTCAGGGGGCCCTCATTCCTCCTCCACGAAGTAAGGCCCAAACGGCATTGCCCTAAAGGGAAGAAGCCTTCTGAGTCCGGCAGAGAGGAAGTCTCCGCCACTCTGCATTCCCACTCGGCTGAGCCCTGGGTATCGGACCGAGAGAGGGAGAAAGAGAGCCGTAACCCCGAGCTTTTCCACAATGCGGTATAGGCCTCACCCTTCAAGCCCACGTCAATTTCATAGCGAAAACACCAGGCCTCGGTGTGCTTTCCTGTGGCAAGGAAACTTGGCTTTCATTCTTCAGGTGGCACATTGGCTCAGGACTGCCCTACCCCAAGGACTCAGGCTGTGCAGCCCGACTGGTTGAGATCAGCACTTCTGGCCCTCTCCCGGATGAACCAACTAGGAAAGGAGCCTCTCCTAAGCTGGGAAACGTGGTGGCTTTTCCTAGTCTACAGAGGAACAGCACTCTGAGGGAGAGGAGCTGCTGACGTGTGGTAGCAAAGTCTCCTCTGCTGAAGAGAAACATTTCATTGTAAGCGGGTTCCATCAGCCTTGCCACCTTTTCTCAGCTGGCTATCATGGAGGGCAGTCTGTTGGCAGATTCCCCTGAGGCCCTGCTTCCCAGGCTGTGATCCACACACGCCGCCTGCTTCAGCCCAAAGGGACAGCTTATGGTAAGGTCAAAACCCTGTGCTGGCAAGTTCCTGCCCAACCCTCGCACAGGGACAAGCATATTGGCCATTGGTCAAAGGCTTTCCCCACAAGCTTAACACGTTTGGTCCCATCTAGCCTCCGAAGGCCGAGTTGACCTAGCTAGGAATCAAAGTTCAGGAAAGGTACTCAGGGTGCTGGTGACTGCAGGTTCTTTCACCAGGCAGCCCAAATCGAGTCCACCTCCTTGCATTTTCCATGGGCAGAGCAAATGGTGTCAACTTACACGCCTCCGGCCAGGGAGGGGCGACCTACACTTTCTTCAGGGGATACAAGCCCATGCCTTCCGTGTGAAAGGCCTCATGCCTCTTTGCTTCGGCAGCCCAGGGATAGCGTCAGCCCTGAAATGCTTCCGAAGGAGCAGAGTCAGAGATCCTTCGAACCACAGAGCAGGTGCAGCCCAGAACAAGGACTGCTCTTGGCCTGAGAACACCCACTGCCCAGCGCTTCTTTGGGGTACGCACGTGTAGAGGAAGGGGGTTGAATTCTGCTGCGTGATAACTTCTCCGGGCCACGTAGTGTGAGCGCAAGTAGAGTGGCCCTACACCTCCTCCCAGTTTCCCGTGTAAGTTGTAGAAGGCCAACTCCCTGCTTGAATCCCTGGGTGGGGTACGTACCGTCCAGAGAAAGATGGATGCTTGGGACCCTGGGCTGGGAGCTAGGTTAATGTTCTGTGCATCCACTTGGCAGCTGTTCTCTCTAAGCGGGTCCCAAAGGCTTTTTGGAGGAGTTTCCTGAGAGGGTCGGAAACAGGAAAGTAGCCAACAGGCCCACGGGGATGCCAGTTCTCTCTAGCAACAAGGCTACCAGCCTCAGACACTAGCGTTCTCTTTGGTACATGAAAGAACACTGTGCTTGGAAACTTCTTCCATCCAGTTTGCGAGTCGCGCTTCCACTGGGTCCTAGGATTCCAAGTGTTGCCATGCCGTCACAATGTCCAATTCTGAGGCCTAGGACGGCAGAGTGTCTGGCAGCTCTCAAAGAGACCTTAGCAATGCAGGCTTTTTGGCTCCTTCCGCCCAGAAACCAGCTCCTCCAGATCCTCTGTCGTTAGGTATTTCATGTCCGAATATCTCAGGGGGCCCTCATTCCTCCTCCACGAAGTAAGGCCCAAACGGCATTGCCCTAAAGGGAAGAAGCCTTCTGAGTCCGGCAGAGAGGAAGTCTCCGCCACTCTGCATTCCCACTCGGCTGAGCCCTGGGTATCGGACCGAGAGAGGGAGAAAGAGAGCCGTAACCCCGAGCTTTTCCACAATGCGGTATAGGCCTCACCCTTCAAGCCCACGTCAATTTCATAGCGAAAACACCAGGCCTCGGTGTGCTTTCCTGTGGCAAGGAAACTTGGCTTTCATTCTTCAGGTGGCACATTGGCTCAGGACTGCCCTACCCCAAGGACTCAGGCTGTGCAGCCCGACTGGTTGAGATCAGCACTTCTGGCCCTCTCCCGGATGAACCAACTAGGAAAGGAGCCTCTCCTAAGCTGGGAAACGTGGTGGCTTTTCCTAGTCTACAGAGGAACAGCGCTCTGAGGGAGAGGAGCTGCTGACGTGTGGTAGCAAAGTCTCCTCTGCTGAAGAGAAACATTTCATTGTAAGCGGGTTCCATCAGCCTTGCCACCTTTTCTCAGCTGGCTATCATGGAGGGCAGTCTGTTGGCAGATTCCCCTGAGGCCCTGCTTCCCAGGCTGTGATCCACACACGCCGCCTGCTTCAGCCCAAAGGGACAGCTTATGGTAAGGTCAAAACCCTGTGCTGGCAAGTTCCTGCCCAACCCTCGCACAGGGACAAGCATATTGGCCATTGGTCAAAGGCTTTCCCCACAAGCTTAACACGTTTGGTCCCATCTAGCCTCCGAAGGCCGAGTTGACCTAGCTAGGAATCAAAGTTCAGGAAAGGTACTCAGGGTGCTGGTGACTGCAGGTTCTTTCACCAGGCAGCCCAAATCGAGTCCACCTCCTTGCATTTTCCATGGGCAGAGCAAATGGTGTCAACTTACACGCCTCCGGCCAGGGAGGGGCGACCTACACTTTCTTCAGGGGATACAAGCCCATGCCTTCCGTGTGAAAGGCCTCTATGCCTCTTTGCTTCGGCAGCCCAGGGATAGCGTCAGCCCTGAAATGCTTCCGAAGGAGCAGAGTCAGAGATCCTTCGAACCACAGAGCAGGTGCAGCCCAGAACAAGGACTGCTCTTGGCCTGAGAACACCCACTGCCCAGCGCTTCTTTGGGGTACGCACGTGTAGAGGAAGGGGGTTGAATTCTGCTGCGTGATAACTTCTCCGGGCCACGTAGTGTGAGCGCAAGTAGAGTGGCCCTACACCTCCTCCCAGTTTCCCGTGTAAGTTGTAGAAGGCCAACTCCCTGCTTGAATCCCTGGGTGGGGTACGTACCGTCCAGAGAAAGATGGATGCTTGGGACCCTGGGCTGGGAGCTAGGTTAATGTTCTGTGCATCCACTTGGCAGCTGTTCTCTCTAAGCGGGTCCCAAAGGCTTTTTGGAGGAGTTTCCTGAGAGGGTCGGAAACAGGAAAGTAGCCAACAGGCCCACGGGGATGCCAGTTCTCTCTAGCAACAAGGCTACCAGCCTCAGACACTAGCGTTCTCTTTGGTACATGAAAGAACACTGTGCTTGGAAACTTCTTCCATCCAGTTTGCGAGTCGCGCTTCCACTGGGTCCTAGGATTCCAAGTGTTGCCATGCCGTCACAATGTCCAATTCTGAGGCCTAGGACGGCAGAGTGTCTGGCAGCTCTCAAAGAGACCTTAGCAATGCAGGCTTTTTGGCTCCTTCCGCCCAGAAACCAGCTCCTCCAGATCCTCTGTCGTTAGGTATTTCATGTCCGAATATCTCAGGGGGCCCTCATTCCTCCTCCACGAAGTAAGGCCCAAACGGCATTGCCCTAAAGGGAAGAAGCCTTCTGAGTCCGGCAGAGAGGAAGTCTCCGCCACTCTGCATTCCCACTCGGCTGAGCCCTGGGTATCGGACCGAGAGAGGGAGAAAGAGAGCCGTAACCCCGAGCTTTTCCACAATGCGGTATAGGCCTCACCCTTCAAGCCCACGTCAATTTCATAGCGAAAACACCAGGCCTCGGTGTGCTTTCCTGTGGCAAGGAAACTTGGCTTTCATTCTTCAGGTGGCACATTGGCTCAGGACTGCCCTACCCCAAGGACTCAGGCTGTGCAGCCCGACTGGTTGAGATCAGCACTTCTGGCCCTCTCCCGGATGAACCAACTAGGAAAGGAGCCTCTCCTAAGCTGGGAAACGTGGTGGCTTTTCCTAGTCTACCGAGGAACAGCGCTCTGAGGGAGAGGAGCTGCTGACGTGTGGTAGCAAAGTCTCCTCTGCTGAAGAGAAACATTTCATTGTAAGCGGGTTCCATCAGCCTTGCCACCTTTTCTCAGCTGGCTATCATGGAGGGCAGTCTGTTGGCAGATTCCCCTGAGGCCCTGCTTCCCAGGCTGTGATCCACACACGCCGCCTGCTTCAGCCCAAAGGGACAGCTTATGGTAAGGTCAAAACCCTGTGCTGGCAAGTTCCTGCCCAACCCTCGCACAGGGACAAGCATATTGGCCATTGGTCAAAGGCTTTCCCCACAAGCTTAACACGTTTGGTCCCATCTAGCCTCCGAAGGCCGAGTTGACCTAGCTAGGAATCAAAGTTCAGGAAAGGTACTCAGGGTGCTGGTGACTGCAGGTTCTTTCACCAGGCAGCCCAAATCGAGTCCACCTCCTTGCATTTTCCATGGGCAGAGCAAATGGTGTCAACTTACACGCCTCCGGCCAGGGAGGGGCGACCTACACTTTCTTCAGGGGATACAAGCCCATGCCTTCCGTGTGAAAGGCCTCTATGCCTCTTTGCTTCGGCAGCCCAGGGATAGCGTCAGCCCTGAAATGCTTCCGAAGGAGCAGAGTCAGAGATCCTTCGAACCACAGAGCAGGTGCAGCCCAGAACAAGGACTGCTCTTGGCCTGAGAACACCCACTGCCCAGCGCTTCTTTGGGGTACGCACGTGTAGAGGAAGGGGGTTGAATTCTGCTGCGTGATAACTTCTCCGGGCCACGTAGTGTGAGCGCAAGTAGAGTGGCCCTACACCTCCTCCCAGTTTCCCGTGTAAGTTGTAGAAGGCCAACTCCCTGCTTGAATCCCTGGGTGGGGTACGTACCGTCCAGAGAAAGATGGATGCTTGGGACCCTGGGCTGGGAGCTAGGTTAATGTTCTGTGCATCCACTTGGCAGCTGTTCTCTCTAAGCGGGTCCCAAAGGCTTTTTGGAGGAGTTTCCTGAGAGGGTCGGAAACAGGAAAGTAGCCAACAGGCCCACGGGGATGCCAGTTCTCTCTAGCAACAAGGCTACCAGCCTCAGACACTAGCGTTCTCTTTGGTACATGAAAGAACACTGTGCTTGGAAACTTCTTCCATCCAGTTTGCGAGTCGCGCTTCCACTGGGTCCTAGGATTCCAAGTGTTGCCATGCCGTCACAATGTCCAATTCTGAGGCCTAGGACGGCAGAGTGTCTGGCAGCTCTCAAAGAGACCTTAGCAATGCAGGCTTTTTGGCTCCTTCCGCCCAGAAACCAGCTCCTCCAGATCCTCTGTCGTTAGGTATTTCATGTCCGAATATCTCAGGGGGCCCTCATTCCTCCTCCACGAAGTAAGGCCCAAACGGCATTGCCCTAAAGGGAAGAAGCCTTCTGAGTCCGGCAGAGAGGAAGTCTCCGCCACTCTGCATTCCCACTCGGCTGAGCCCTGGGTATCGGACCGAGAGAGGGAGAAAGAGAGCCGTAACCCCGAGCTTTTCCACAATGCGGTATAGGCCTCACCCTTCAAGCCCACGTCAATTTCATAGCGAAAACACCAGGCCTCGGTGTGCTTTCCTGTGGCAAGGAAACTTGGCTTTCATTCTTCAGGTGGCACATTGGCTCAGGACTGCCCTACCCCAAGGACTCAGGCTGTGCAGCCCGACTGGTTGAGATCAGCACTTCTGGCCCTCTCCCGGATGAACCAACTAGGAAAGGAGCCTCTCCTAAGCTGGGAAACGTGGTGGCTTTTCCTAGTCTACCGAGGAACAGCGCTCTGAGGGAGAGGAGCTGCTGACGTGTGGTAGCAAAGTCTCCTCTGCTGAAGAGAAACATTTCATTGTAAGCGGGTTCCATCAGCCTTGCCACCTTTTCTCAGCTGGCTATCATGGAGGGCAGTCTGTTGGCAGATTCCCCTGAGGCCCTGCTTCCCAGGCTGTGATCCACACACGCCGCCTGCTTCAGCCCAAAGGGACAGCTTATGGTAAGGTCAAAACCCTGTGCTGGCAAGTTCCTGCCCAACCCTCGCACAGGGACAAGCATATTGGCCATTGGTCAAAGGCTTTCCCCACAAGCTTAACACGTTTGGTCCCATCTAGCCTCCGAAGGCCGAGTTGACCTAGCTAGGAATCAAAGTTCAGGAAAGGTACTCAGGGTGCTGGTGACTGCAGGTTCTTTCACCAGGCAGCCCAAATCGAGTCCACCTCCTTGCATTTTCCATGGGCAGAGCAAATGGTGTCAACTTACACGCCTCCGGCCAGGGAGGGGCGACCTACACTTTCTTCAGGGGATACAAGCCCATGCCTTCCGTGTGAAAGGCCTCTATGCCTCTTTGCTTCGGCAGCCCAGGGATAGCGTCAGCCCTGAAATGCTTCCGAAGGAGCAGAGTCAGAGATCCTTCGAACCACAGAGCAGGTGCAGCCCAGAACAAGGACTGCTCTTGGCCTGAGAACACCCACTGCCCAGCGCTTCTTTGGGGTACGCACGTGTAGAGGAAGGGGGTTGAATTCTGCTGCGTGATAACTTCTCCGGGCCACGTAGTGTGAGCGCAAGTAGAGTGGCCCTACACCTCCTCCCAGTTTCCCGTGTAAGTTGTAGAAGGCCAACTCCCTGCTTGAATCCCTGGGTGGGGTACGTACCGTCCAGAGAAAGATGGATGCTTGGGACCCTGGGCTGGGAGCTAGGTTAATGTTCTGTGCATCCACTTGGCAGCTGTTCTCTCTAAGCGGGTCCCAAAGGCTTTTTGGAGGAGTTTCCTGAGAGGGTCGGAAACAGGAAAGTAGCCAACAGGCCCACGGGGATGCCAGTTCTCTCTAGCAACAAGGCTACCAGCCTCAGACACTAGCGTTCTCTTTGGTACATGAAAGAACACTGTGCTTGGAAACTTCTTCCATCCAGTTTGCGAGTCGCGCTTCCACTGGGTCCTAGGATTCCAAGTGTTGCCATGCCGTCACAATGTCCAATTCTGAGGCCTAGGACGGCAGAGTGTCTGGCAGCTCTCAAAGAGACCTTAGCAATGCAGGCTTTTTGGCTCCTTCCGCCCAGAAACCAGCTCCTCCAGATCCTCTGTCGTTAGGTATTTCATGTCCGAATATCTCAGGGGGCCCTCATTCCTCCTCCACGAAGTAAGGCCCAAACGGCATTGCCCTAAAGGGAAGAAGCCTTCTGAGTCCGGCAGAGAGGAAGTCTCCGCCACTCTGCATTCCCACTCGGCTGAGCCCTGGGTATCGGACCGAGAGAGGGAGAAAGAGAGCCGTAACCCCGAGCTTTTCCACAATGCGGTATAGGCCTCACCCTTCAAGCCCACGTCAATTTCATAGCGAAAACACCAGGCCTCGGTGTGCTTTCCTGTGGCAAGGAAACTTGGCTTTCATTCTTCAGGTGGCACATTGGCTCAGGACTGCCCTACCCCAAGGACTCAGGCTGTGCAGCCCGACTGGTTGAGATCAGCACTTCTGGCCCTCTCCCGGATGAACCAACTAGGAAAGGAGCCTCTCCTAAGCTGGGAAACGTGGTGGCTTTTCCTAGTCTACAGAGGAACAGCACTCTGAGGGAGAGGAGCTGCTGACGTGTGGTAGCAAAGTCTCCTCTGCTGAAGAGAAACATTTCATTGTAAGCGGGTTCCATCAGCCTTGCCACCTTTTCTCAGCTGGCTATCATGGAGGGCAGTCTGTTGGCAGATTCCCCTGAGGCCCTGCTTCCCAGGCTGTGATCCACACACGCCGCCTGCTTCAGCCCAAAGGGACAGCTTATGGTAAGGTCAAAACCCTGTGCTGGCAAGTTCCTGCCCAACCCTCGCACAGGGACAAGCATATTGGCCATTGGTCAAAGGCTTTCCCCACAAGCTTAACACGTTCGGTCCCATCTAGCCTCCGAAGGCCGAGTTGACCTAGCTAGGAATCAAAGTTCAGGAAAGGTACTCAGGGTGCTGGTGACTGCAGGTTCTTTCACCAGGCAGCCCAAATCGAGTCCACCTCCTTGCATTTTCCATGGGCAGAGCAAATGGTGTCAACTTACACGCCTCCGGCCAGGGAGGGGCGACCTACACTTTCTTCAGGGGATACAAGCCCATGCCTTCCGTGTGAAAGGCCTCTATGCCTCTTTGCTTCGGCAGCCCAGGGATAGCGTCAGCCCTGAAATGCTTCCGAAGGAGCAGAGTCAGAGATCCTTCGAACCACAGAGCAGGTGCAGCCCAGAACAAGGACTGCTCTTGGCCTGAGAACACCCACTGCCCAGCGCTTCTTTGGGGTACGCACGTGTAGAGGAAGGGGGTTGAATTCTGCTGCGTGATAACTTCTCCGGGCCACGTAGTGTGAGCGCAAGTAGAGTGGCCCTACACCTCCTCCCAGTTTCCCGTGTAAGTTGTAGAAGGCCAACTCCCTGCTTGAATCCCTGGGTGGGGTACGTACCGTCCAGAGAAAGATGGATGCTTGGGACCCTGGGCTGGGAGCTAGGTTAATGTTCTGTGCATCCACTTGGCAGCTGTTCTCTCTAAGCGGGTCCCAAAGGCTTTTTGGAGGAGTTTCCTGAGAGGGTCGGAAACAGGAAAGTAGCCAACAGGCCCACGGGGATGCCAGTTCTCTCTAGCAACAAGGCTACCAGCCTCAGACACTAGCGTTCTCTTTGGTACATGAAAGAACACTGTGCTTGGAAACTTCTTCCATCCAGTTTGCGAGTCGCGCTTCCACTGGGTCCTAGGATTCCAAGTGTTGCCATGCCGTCACAATGTCCAATTCTGAGGCCTAGGACGGCAGAGTGTCTGGCAGCTCTCAAAGAGACCTTAGCAATGCAGGCTTTTTGGCTCCTTCCGCCCAGAAACCAGCTCCTCCAGATCCTCTGTCGTTAGGTATTTCATGTCCGAATATCTCAGGGGGCCCTCATTCCTCCTCCACGAAGTAAGGCCCAAACGGCATTGCCCTAAAGGGAAGAAGCCTTCTGAGTCCGGCAGAGAGGAAGTCTCCGCCACTCTGCATTCCCACTCGGCTGAGCCCTGGGTATCGGACCGAGAGAGGGAGAAAGAGAGCCGTAACCCCGAGCTTTTCCACAATGCGGTATAGGCCTCACCCTTCAAGCCCACGTCAATTTCATAGCGAAAACACCAGGCCTCGGTGTGCTTTCCTGTGGCAAGGAAACTTGGCTTTCATTCTTCAGGTGGCACATTGGCTCAGGACTGCCCTACCCCAAGGACTCAGGCTGTGCAGCCCGACTGGTTGAGATCAGCACTTCTGGCCCTCTCCCGGATGAACCAACTAGGAAAGGAGCCTCTCCTAAGCTGGGAAACGTGGTGGCTTTTCCTAGTCTACAGAGGAACAGCGCTCTGAGGGAGAGGAGCTGCTGACGTGTGGTAGCAAAGTCTCCTCTGCTGAAGAGAAACATTTCATTGTAAGCGGGTTCCATCAGCCTTGCCACCTTTTCTCAGCTGGCTATCATGGAGGGCAGTCTGTTGGCAGATTCCCCTGAGGCCCTGCTTCCCAGGCTGTGATCCACACACGCCGCCTGCTTCAGCCCAAAGGGACAGCTTATGGTAAGGTCAAAACCCTGTGCTGGCAAGTTCCTGCCCAACCCTCGCACAGGGACAAGCATATTGGCCATTGGTCAAAGGCTTTCCCCACAAGCTTAACACGTTCGGTCCCATCTAGCCTCCGAAGGCCGAGTTGACCTAGCTAGGAATCAAAGTTCAGGAAAGGTACTCAGGGTGCTGGTGACTGCAGGTTCTTTCACCAGGCAGCCCAAATCGAGTCCACCTCCTTGCATTTTCCATGGGCAGAGCAAATGGTGTCAACTTACACGCCTCCGGCCAGGGAGGGGCGACCTACACTTTCTTCAGGGGATACAAGCCCATGCCTTCCGTGTGAAAGGCCTCTATGCCTCTTTGCTTCGGCAGCCCAGGGATAGCGTCAGCCCTGAAATGCTTCCGAAGGAGCAGAGTCAGAGATCCTTCGAACCACAGAGCAGGTGCAGCCCAGAACAAGGACTGCTCTTGGCCTGAGAACACCCACTGCCCAGCGCTTCTTTGGGGTACGCACGTGTAGAGGAAGGGGGTTGAATTCTGCTGCGTGATAACTTCTCCGGGCCACGTAGTGTGAGCGCAAGTAGAGTGGCCCTACACCTCCTCCCAGTTTCCCGTGTAAGTTGTAGAAGGCCAACTCCCTGCTTGAATCCCTGGGTGGGGTACGTACCGTCCAGAGAAAGATGGATGCTTGGGACCCTGGGCTGGGAGCTAGGTTAATGTTCTGTGCATCCACTTGGCAGCTGTTCTCTCTAAGCGGGTCCCAAAGGCTTTTTGGAGGAGTTTCCTGAGAGGGTCGGAAACAGGAAAGTAGCCAACAGGCCCACGGGGATGCCAGTTCTCTCTAGCAACAAGGCTACCAGCCTCAGACACTAGCGTTCTCTTTGGTACATGAAAGAACACTGTGCTTGGAAACTTCTTCCATCCAGTTTGCGAGTCGCGCTTCCACTGGGTCCTAGGATTCCAAGTGTTGCCATGCCGTCACAATGTCCAATTCTGAGGCCTAGGACGGCAGAGTGTCTGGCAGCTCTCAAAGAGACCTTAGCAATGCAGGCTTTTTGGCTCCTTCCGCCCAGAAACCAGCTCCTCCAGATCCTCTGTCGTTAGGTATTTCATGTCCGAATATCTCAGGGGGCCCTCATTCCTCCTCCACGAAGTAAGGCCCAAACGGCATTGCCCTAAAGGGAAGAAGCCTTCTGAGTCCGGCAGAGAGGAAGTCTCCGCCACTCTGCATTCCCACTCGGCTGAGCCCTGGGTATCGGACCGAGAGAGGGAGAAAGAGAGCCGTAACCCCGAGCTTTTCCACAATGCGGTATAGGCCTCACCCTTCAAGCCCACGTCAATTTCATAGCGAAAACACCAGGCCTCGGTGTGCTTTCCTGTGGCAAGGAAACTTGGCTTTCATTCTTCAGGTGGCACATTGGCTCAGGACTGCCCTACCCCAAGGACTCAGGCTGTGCAGCCCGACTGGTTGAGATCAGCACTTCTGGCCCTCTCCCGGATGAACCAACTAGGAAAGGAGCCTCTCCTAAGCTGGGAAACGTGGTGGCTTTTCCTAGTCTACAGAGGAACAGCGCTCTGAGGGAGAGGAGCTGCTGACGTGTGGTAGCAAAGTCTCCTCTGCTGAAGAGAAACATTTCATTGTAAGCGGGTTCCATCAGCCTTGCCACCTTTTCTCAGCTGGCTATCATGGAGGGCAGTCTGTTGGCAGATTCCCCTGAGGCCCTGCTTCCCAGGCTGTGATCCACACACGCCGCCTGCTTCAGCCCAAAGGGACAGCTTATGGTAAGGTCAAAACCCTGTGCTGGCAAGTTCCTGCCCAACCCTCGCACAGGGACAAGCATATTGGCCATTGGTCAAAGGCTTTCCCCACAAGCTTAACACGTTCGGTCCCATCTAGCCTCCGAAGGCCGAGTTGACCTAGCTAGGAATCAAAGTTCAGGAAAGGTACTCAGGGTGCTGGTGACTGCAGGTTCTTTCACCAGGCAGCCCAAATCGAGTCCACCTCCTTGCATTTTCCATGGGCAGAGCAAATGGTGTCAACTTACACGCCTCCGGCCAGGGAGGGGCGACCTACACTTTCTTCAGGGGATACAAGCCCATGCCTTCCGTGTGAAAGGCCTCTATGCCTCTTTGCTTCGGCAGCCCAGGGATAGCGTCAGCCCTGAAATGCTTCCGAAGGAGCAGAGTCAGAGATCCTTCGAACCACAGAGCAGGTGCAGCCCAGAACAAGGACTGCTCTTGGCCTGAGAACACCCACTGCCCAGCGCTTCTTTGGGGTACGCACGTGTAGAGGAAGGGGGTTGAATTCTGCTGCGTGATAACTTCTCCGGGCCACGTAGTGTGAGCGCAAGTAGAGTGGCCCTACACCTCCTCCCAGTTTCCCGTGTAAGTTGTAGAAGGCCAACTCCCTGCTTGAATCCCTGGGTGGGGTACGTACCGTCCAGAGAAAGATGGATGCTTGGGACCCTGGGCTGGGAGCTAGGTTAATGTTCTGTGCATCCACTTGGCAGCTGTTCTCTCTAAGCGGGTCCCAAAGGCTTTTTGGAGGAGTTTCCTGAGAGGGTCGGAAACAGGAAAGTAGCCAACAGGCCCACGGGGATGCCAGTTCTCTCTAGCAACAAGGCTACCAGCCTCAGACACTAGCGTTCTCTTTGGTACATGAAAGAACACTGTGCTTGGAAACTTCTTCCATCCAGTTTGCGAGTCGCGCTTCCACTGGGTCCTAGGATTCCAAGTGTTGCCATGCCGTCACAATGTCCAATTCTGAGGCCTAGGACGGCAGAGTGTCTGGCAGCTCTCAAAGAGACCTTAGCAATGCAGGCTTTTTGGCTCCTTCCGCCCAGAAACCAGCTCCTCCAGATCCTCTGTCGTTAGGTATTTCATGTCCGAATATCTCAGGGGGCCCTCATTCCTCCTCCACGAAGTAAGGCCCAAACGGCATTGCCCTAAAGGGAAGAAGCCTTCTGAGTCCGGCAGAGAGGAAGTCTCCGCCACTCTGCATTCCCACTCGGCTGAGCCCTGGGTATCGGACCGAGAGAGGGAGAAAGAGAGCCGTAACCCCGAGCTTTTCCACAATGCGGTATAGGCCTCACCCTTCAAGCCCACGTCAATTTCATAGCGAAAACACCAGGCCTCGGTGTGCTTTCCTGTGGCAAGGAAACTTGGCTTTCATTCTTCAGGTGGCACATTGGCTCAGGACTGCCCTACCCCAAGGACTCAGGCTGTGCAGCCCGACTGGTTGAGATCAGCACTTCTGGCCCTCTCCCGGATGAACCAACTAGGAAAGGAGCCTCTCCTAAGCTGGGAAACGTGGTGGCTTTTCCTAGTCTACAGAGGAACAGCGCTCTGAGGGAGAGGAGCTGCTGACGTGTGGTAGCAAAGTCTCCTCTGCTGAAGAGAAACATTTCATTGTAAGCGGGTTCCATCAGCCTTGCCACCTTTTCTCAGCTGGCTATCATGGAGGGCAGTCTGTTGGCAGATTCCCCTGAGGCCCTGCTTCCCAGGCTGTGATCCACACACGCCGCCTGCTTCAGCCCAAAGGGACAGCTTATGGTAAGGTCAAAACCCTGTGCTGGCAAGTTCCTGCCCAACCCTCGCACAGGGACAAGCATATTGGCCATTGGTCAAAGGCTTTCCCCACAAGCTTAACACGTTCGGTCCCATCTAGCCTCCGAAGGCCGAGTTGACCTAGCTAGGAATCAAAGTTCAGGAAAGGTACTCAGGGTGCTGGTGACTGCAGGTTCTTTCACCAGGCAGCCCAAATCGAGTCCACCTCCTTGCATTTTCCATGGGCAGAGCAAATGGTGTCAACTTACACGCCTCCGGCCAGGGAGGGGCGACCTACACTTTCTTCAGGGGATACAAGCCCATGCCTTCCGTGTGAAAGGCCTCTATGCCTCTTTGCTTCGGCAGCCCAGGGATAGCGTCAGCCCTGAAATGCTTCCGAAGGAGCAGAGTCAGAGATCCTTCGAACCACAGAGCAGGTGCAGCCCAGAACAAGGACTGCTCTTGGCCTGAGAACACCCACTGCCCAGCGCTTCTTTGGGGTACGCACGTGTAGAGGAAGGGGGTTGAATTCTGCTGCGTGATAACTTCTCCGGGCCACGTAGTGTGAGCGCAAGTAGAGTGGCCCTACACCTCCTCCCAGTTTCCCGTGTAAGTTGTAGAAGGCCAACTCCCTGCTTGAATCCCTGGGTGGGGTACGTACCGTCCAGAGAAAGATGGATGCTTGGGACCCTGGGCTGGGAGCTAGGTTAATGTTCTGTGCATCCACTTGGCAGCTGTTCTCTCTAAGCGGGTCCCAAAGGCTTTTTGGAGGAGTTTCCTGAGAGGGTCGGAAACAGGAAAGTAGCCAACAGGCCCACGGGGATGCCAGTTCTCTCTAGCAACAAGGCTACCAGCCTCAGACACTAGCGTTCTCTTTGGTACATGAAAGAACACTGTGCTTGGAAACTTCTTCCATCCAGTTTGCGAGTCGCGCTTCCACTGGGTCCTAGGATTCCAAGTGTTGCCATGCCGTCACAATGTCCAATTCTGAGGCCTAGGACGGCAGAGTGTCTGGCAGCTCTCAAAGAGACCTTAGCAATGCAGGCTTTTTGGCTCCTTCCGCCCAGAAACCAGCTCCTCCAGATCCTCTGTCGTTAGGTATTTCATGTCCGAATATCTCAGGGGGCCCTCATTCCTCCTCCACGAAGTAAGGCCCAAACGGCATTGCCCTAAAGGGAAGAAGCCTTCTGAGTCCGGCAGAGAGGAAGTCTCCGCCACTCTGCATTCCCACTCGGCTGAGCCCTGGGTATCGGACCGAGAGAGGGAGAAAGAGAGCCGTAACCCCGAGCTTTTCCACAATGCGGTATAGGCCTCACCCTTCAAGCCCACGTCAATTTCATAGCGAAAACACCAGGCCTCGGTGTGCTTTCCTGTGGCAAGGAAACTTGGCTTTCATTCTTCAGGTGGCACATTGGCTCAGGACTGCCCTACCCCAAGGACTCAGGCTGTGCAGCCCGACTGGTTGAGATCAGCACTTCTGGCCCTCTCCCGGATGAACCAACTAGGAAAGGAGCCTCTCCTAAGCTGGGAAACGTGGTGGCTTTTCCTAGTCTACAGAGGAACAGCGCTCTGAGGGAGAGGAGCTGCTGACGTGTGGTAGCAAAGTCTCCTCTGCTGAAGAGAAACATTTCATTGTAAGCGGGTTCCATCAGCCTTGCCACCTTTTCTCAGCTGGCTATCATGGAGGGCAGTCTGTTGGCAGATTCCCCTGAGGCCCTGCTTCCCAGGCTGTGATCCACACACGCCGCCTGCTTCAGCCCAAAGGGACAGCTTATGGTAAGGTCAAAACCCTGTGCTGGCAAGTTCCTGCCCAACCCTCGCACAGGGACAAGCATATTGGCCATTGGTCAAAGGCTTTCCCCACAAGCTTAACACGTTCGGTCCCATCTAGCCTCCGAAGGCCGAGTTGACCTAGCTAGGAATCAAAGTTCAGGAAAGGTACTCAGGGTGCTGGTGACTGCAGGTTCTTTCACCAGGCAGCCCAAATCGAGTCCACCTCCTTGCATTTTCCATGGGCAGAGCAAATGGTGTCAACTTACACGCCTCCGGCCAGGGAGGGGCGACCTACACTTTCTTCAGGGGATACAAGCCCATGCCTTCCGTGTGAAAGGCCTCTATGCCTCTTTGCTTCGGCAGCCCAGGGATAGCGTCAGCCCTGAAATGCTTCCGAAGGAGCAGAGTCAGAGATCCTTCGAACCACAGAGCAGGTGCAGCCCAGAACAAGGACTGCTCTTGGCCTGAGAACACCCACTGCCCAGCGCTTCTTTGGGGTACGCACGTGTAGAGGAAGGGGGTTGAATTCTGCTGCGTGATAACTTCTCCGGGCCACGTAGTGTGAGCGCAAGTAGAGTGGCCCTACACCTCCTCCCAGTTTCCCGTGTAAGTTGTAGAAGGCCAACTCCCTGCTTGAATCCCTGGGTGGGGTACGTACCGTCCAGAGAAAGATGGATGCTTGGGACCCTGGGCTGGGAGCTAGGTTAATGTTCTGTGCATCCACTTGGCAGCTGTTCTCTCTAAGCGGGTCCCAAAGGCTTTTTGGAGGAGTTTCCTGAGAGGGTCGGAAACAGGAAAGTAGCCAACAGGCCCACGGGGATGCCAGTTCTCTCTAGCAACAAGGCTACCAGCCTCAGACACTAGCGTTCTCTTTGGTACATGAAAGAACACTGTGCTTGGAAACTTCTTCCATCCAGTTTGCGAGTCGCGCTTCCACTGGGTCCTAGGATTCCAAGTGTTGCCATGCCGTCACAATGTCCAATTCTGAGGCCTAGGACGGCAGAGTGTCTGGCAGCTCTCAAAGAGACCTTAGCAATGCAGGCTTTTTGGCTCCTTCCGCCCAGAAACCAGCTCCTCCAGATCCTCTGTCGTTAGGTATTTCATGTCCGAATATCTCAGGGGGCCCTCATTCCTCCTCCACGAAGTAAGGCCCAAACGGCATTGCCCTAAAGGGAAGAAGCCTTCTGAGTCCGGCAGAGAGGAAGTCTCCGCCACTCTGCATTCCCACTCGGCTGAGCCCTGGGTATCGGACCGAGAGAGGGAGAAAGAGAGCCGTAACCCCGAGCTTTTCCACAATGCGGTATAGGCCTCACCCTTCAAGCCCACGTCAATTTCATAGCGAAAACACCAGGCCTCGGTGTGCTTTCCTGTGGCAAGGAAACTTGGCTTTCATTCTTCAGGTGGCACATTGGCTCAGGACTGCCCTACCCCAAGGACTCAGGCTGTGCAGCCCGACTGGTTGAGATCAGCACTTCTGGCCCTCTCCCGGATGAACCAACTAGGAAAGGAGCCTCTCCTAAGCTGGGAAACGTGGTGGCTTTTCCTAGTCTACAGAGGAACAGCGCTCTGAGGGAGAGGAGCTGCTGACGTGTGGTAGCAAAGTCTCCTCTGCTGAAGAGAAACATTTCATTGTAAGCGGGTTCCATCAGCCTTGCCACCTTTTCTCAGCTGGCTATCATGGAGGGCAGTCTGTTGGCAGATTCCCCTGAGGCCCTGCTTCCCAGGCTGTGATCCACACACGCCGCCTGCTTCAGCCCAAAGGGACAGCTTATGGTAAGGTCAAAACCCTGTGCTGGCAAGTTCCTGCCCAACCCTCGCACAGGGACAAGCATATTGGCCATTGGTCAAAGGCTTTCCCCACAAGCTTAACACGTTCGGTCCCATCTAGCCTCCGAAGGCCGAGTTGACCTAGCTAGGAATCAAAGTTCAGGAAAGGTACTCAGGGTGCTGGTGACTGCAGGTTCTTTCACCAGGCAGCCCAAATCGAGTCCACCTCCTTGCATTTTCCATGGGCAGAGCAAATGGTGTCAACTTACACGCCTCCGGCCAGGGAGGGGCGACCTACACTTTCTTCAGGGGATACAAGCCCATGCCTTCCGTGTGAAAGGCCTCTATGCCTCTTTGCTTCGGCAGCCCAGGGATAGCGTCAGCCCTGAAATGCTTCCGAAGGAGCAGAGTCAGAGATCCTTCGAACCACAGAGCAGGTGCAGCCCAGAACAAGGACTGCTCTTGGCCTGAGAACACCCACTGCCCAGCGCTTCTTTGGGGTACGCACGTGTAGAGGAAGGGGGTTGAATTCTGCTGCGTGATAACTTCTCCGGGCCACGTAGTGTGAGCGCAAGTAGAGTGGCCCTACACCTCCTCCCAGTTTCCCGTGTAAGTTGTAGAAGGCCAACTCCCTGCTTGAATCCCTGGGTGGGGTACGTACCGTCCAGAGAAAGATGGATGCTTGGGACCCTGGGCTGGGAGCTAGGTTAATGTTCTGTGCATCCACTTGGCAGCTGTTCTCTCTAAGCGGGTCCCAAAGGCTTTTTGGAGGAGTTTCCTGAGAGGGTCGGAAACAGGAAAGTAGCCAACAGGCCCACGGGGATGCCAGTTCTCTCTAGCAACAAGGCTACCAGCCTCAGACACTAGCGTTCTCTTTGGTACATGAAAGAACACTGTGCTTGGAAACTTCTTCCATCCAGTTTGCGAGTCGCGCTTCCACTGGGTCCTAGGATTCCAAGTGTTGCCATGCCGTCACAATGTCCAATTCTGAGGCCTAGGACGGCAGAGTGTCTGGCAGCTCTCAAAGAGACCTTAGCAATGCAGGCTTTTTGGCTCCTTCCGCCCAGAAACCAGCTCCTCCAGATCCTCTGTCGTTAGGTATTTCATGTCCGAATATCTCAGGGGGCCCTCATTCCTCCTCCACGAAGTAAGGCCCAAACGGCATTGCCCTAAAGGGAAGAAGCCTTCTGAGTCCGGCAGAGAGGAAGTCTCCGCCACTCTGCATTCCCACTCGGCTGAGCCCTGGGTATCGGACCGAGAGAGGGAGAAAGAGAGCCGTAACCCCGAGCTTTTCCACAATGCGGTATAGGCCTCACCCTTCAAGCCCACGTCAATTTCATAGCGAAAACACCAGGCCTCGGTGTGCTTTCCTGTGGCAAGGAAACTTGGCTTTCATTCTTCAGGTGGCACATTGGCTCAGGACTGCCCTACCCCAAGGACTCAGGCTGTGCAGCCCGACTGGTTGAGATCAGCACTTCTGGCCCTCTCCCGGATGAACCAACTAGGAAAGGAGCCTCTCCTAAGCTGGGAAACGTGGTGGCTTTTCCTAGTCTACAGAGGAACAGCGCTCTGAGGGAGAGGAGCTGCTGACGTGTGGTAGCAAAGTCTCCTCTGCTGAAGAGAAACATTTCATTGTAAGCGGGTTCCATCAGCCTTGCCACCTTTTCTCAGCTGGCTATCATGGAGGGCAGTCTGTTGGCAGATTCCCCTGAGGCCCTGCTTCCCAGGCTGTGATCCACACACGCCGCCTGCTTCAGCCCAAAGGGACAGCTTATGGTAAGGTCAAAACCCTGTGCTGGCAAGTTCCTGCCCAACCCTCGCACAGGGACAAGCATATTGGCCATTGGTCAAAGGCTTTCCCCACAAGCTTAACACGTTCGGTCCCATCTAGCCTCCGAAGGCCGAGTTGACCTAGCTAGGAATCAAAGTTCAGGAAAGGTACTCAGGGTGCTGGTGACTGCAGGTTCTTTCACCAGGCAGCCCAAATCGAGTCCACCTCCTTGCATTTTCCATGGGCAGAGCAAATGGTGTCAACTTACACGCCTCCGGCCAGGGAGGGGCGACCTACACTTTCTTCAGGGGATACAAGCCCATGCCTTCCGTGTGAAAGGCCTCTATGCCTCTTTGCTTCGGCAGCCCAGGGATAGCGTCAGCCCTGAAATGCTTCCGAAGGAGCAGAGTCAGAGATCCTTCGAACCACAGAGCAGGTGCAGCCCAGAACAAGGACTGCTCTTGGCCTGCGAACACCCACTGCCCAGCGCTTCTTTGGGGTACGCACGTGTAGAGGAAGGGGGTTGAATTCTGCTGCGTGATAACTTCTCCGGGCCACGTAGTGTGAGCGCAAGTAGAGTGGCCCTACACCTCCTCCCAGTTTCCCGTGTAAGTTGTAGAAGGCCAACTCCCTGCTTGAATCCCTGGGTGGGGTACGTACCGTCCAGAGAAAGATGGATGCTTGGGACCCTGGGCTGGGAGCTAGGTTAATGTTCTGTGCATCCACTTGGCAGCTGTTCTCTCTAAGCGGGTCCCAAAGGCTTTTTGGAGGAGTTTCCTGAGAGGGTCGGAAACAGGAAAGTAGCCAACAGGCCCACGGGGATGCCAGTTCTCTCTAGCAACAAGGCTACCAGCCTCAGACACTAGCGTTCTCTTTGGTACATGAAAGAACACTGTGCTTGGAAACTTCTTCCATCCAGTTTGCGAGTCGCGCTTCCACTGGGTCCTAGGATTCCAAGTGTTGCCATGCCGTCACAATGTCCAATTCTGAGGCCTAGGACGGCAGAGTGTCTGGCAGCTCTCAAAGAGACCTTAGCAATGCAGGCTTTTTGGCTCCTTCCGCCCAGAAACCAGCTCCTCCAGATCCTCTGTCGTTAGGTATTTCATGTCCGAATATCTCAGGGGGCCCTCATTCCTCCTCCACGAAGTAAGGCCCAAACGGCATTGCCCTAAAGGGAAGAAGCCTTCTGAGTCCGGCAGAGAGGAAGTCTCCGCCACTCTGCATTCCCACTCGGCTGAGCCCTGGGTATCGGACCGAGAGAGGGAGAAAGAGAGCCGTAACCCCGAGCTTTTCCACAATGCGGTATAGGCCTCACCCTTCAAGCCCACGTCAATTTCATAGCGAAAACACCAGGCCTCGGTGTGCTTTCCTGTGGCAAGGAAACTTGGCTTTCATTCTTCAGGTGGCACATTGGCTCAGGACTGCCCTACCCCAAGGACTCAGGCTGTGCAGCCCGACTGGTTGAGATCAGCACTTCTGGCCCTCTCCCGGATGAACCAACTAGGAAAGGAGCCTCTCCTAAGCTGGGAAACGTGGTGGCTTTTCCTAGTCTACAGAGGAACAGCGCTCTGAGGGAGAGGAGCTGCTGACGTGTGGTAGCAAAGTCTCCTCTGCTGAAGAGAAACATTTCATTGTAAGCGGGTTCCATCAGCCTTGCCACCTTTTCTCAGCTGGCTATCATGGAGGGCAGTCTGTTGGCAGATTCCCCTGAGGCCCTGCTTCCCAGGCTGTGATCCACACACGCCGCCTGCTTCAGCCCAAAGGGACAGCTTATGGTAAGGTCAAAACCCTGTGCTGGCAAGTTCCTGCCCAACCCTCGCACAGGGACAAGCATATTGGCCATTGGTCAAAGGCTTTCCCCACAAGCTTAACACGTTTGGTCCCATCTAGCCTCCGAAGGCCGAGTTGACCTAGCTAGGAATCAAAGTTCAGGAAAGGTACTCAGGGTGCTGGTGACTGCAGGTTCTTTCACCAGGCAGCCCAAATCGAGTCCACCTCCTTGCATTTTCCATGGGCAGAGCAAATGGTGTCAACTTACACGCCTCCGGCCAGGGAGGGGCGACCTACACTTTCTTCAGGGGATACAAGCCCATGCCTTCCGTGTGAAAGGCCTCTATGCCTCTTTGCTTCGGCAGCCCAGGGATAGCGTCAGCCCTGAAATGCTTCCGAAGGAGCAGAGTCAGAGATCCTTCGAACCACAGAGCAGGTGCAGCCCAGAACAAGGACTGCTCTTGGCCTGCGAACACCCACTGCCCAGCGCTTCTTTGGGGTACGCACGTGTAGAGGAAGGGGGTTGAATTCTGCTGCGTGATAACTTCTCCGGGCCACGTAGTGTGAGCGCAAGTAGAGTGGCCCTACACCTCCTCCCAGTTTCCCGTGTAAGTTGTAGAAGGCCAACTCCCTGCTTGAATCCCTGGGTGGGGTACGTACCGTCCAGAGAAAGATGGATGCTTGGGACCCTGGGCTGGGAGCTAGGTTAATGTTCTGTGCATCCACTTGGCAGCTGTTCTCTCTAAGCGGGTCCCAAAGGCTTTTTGGAGGAGTTTCCTGAGAGGGTCGGAAACAGGAAAGTAGCCAACAGGCCCACGGGGATGCCAGTTCTCTCTAGCAACAAGGCTACCAGCCTCAGACACTAGCGTTCTCTTTGGTACATGAAAGAACACTGTGCTTGGAAACTTCTTCCATCCAGTTTGCGAGTCGCGCTTCCACTGGGTCCTAGGATTCCAAGTGTTGCCATGCCGTCACAATGTCCAATTCTGAGGCCTAGGACGGCAGAGTGTCTGGCAGCTCTCAAAGAGACCTTAGCAATGCAGGCTTTTTGGCTCCTTCCGCCCAGAAACCAGCTCCTCCAGATCCTCTGTCGTTAGGTATTTCATGTCCGAATATCTCAGGGGGCCCTCATTCCTCCTCCACGAAGTAAGGCCCAAACGGCATTGCCCTAAAGGGAAGAAGCCTTCTGAGTCCGGCAGAGAGGAAGTCTCCGCCACTCTGCATTCCCACTCGGCTGAGCCCTGGGTATCGGACCGAGAGAGGGAGAAAGAGAGCCGTAACCCCGAGCTTTTCCACAATGCGGTATAGGCCTCACCCTTCAAGCCCACGTCAATTTCATAGCGAAAACACCAGGCCTCGGTGTGCTTTCCTGTGGCAAGGAAACTTGGCTTTCATTCTTCAGGTGGCACATTGGCTCAGGACTGCCCTACCCCAAGGACTCAGGCTGTGCAGCCCGACTGGTTGAGATCAGCACTTCTGGCCCTCTCCCGGATGAACCAACTAGGAAAGGAGCCTCTCCTAAGCTGGGAAACGTGGTGGCTTTTCCTAGTCTACAGAGGAACAGCGCTCTGAGGGAGAGGAGCTGCTGACGTGTGGTAGCAAAGTCTCCTCTGCTGAAGAGAAACATTTCATTGTAAGCGGGTTCCATCAGCCTTGCCACCTTTTCTCAGCTGGCTATCATGGAGGGCAGTCTGTTGGCAGATTCCCCTGAGGCCCTGCTTCCCAGGCTGTGATCCACACACGCCGCCTGCTTCAGCCCAAAGGGACAGCTTATGGTAAGGTCAAAACCCTGTGCTGGCAAGTTCCTGCCCAACCCTCGCACAGGGACAAGCATATTGGCCATTGGTCAAAGGCTTTCCCCACAAGCTTAACACGTTTGGTCCCATCTAGCCTCCGAAGGCCGAGTTGACCTAGCTAGGAATCAAAGTTCAGGAAAGGTACTCAGGGTGCTGGTGACTGCAGGTTCTTTCACCAGGCAGCCCAAATCGAGTCCACCTCCTTGCATTTTCCATGGGCAGAGCAAATGGTGTCAACTTACACGCCTCCGGCCAGGGAGGGGCGACCTACACTTTCTTCAGGGGATACAAGCCCATGCCTTCCGTGTGAAAGGCCTCTATGCCTCTTTGCTTCGGCAGCCCAGGGATAGCGTCAGCCCTGAAATGCTTCCGAAGGAGCAGAGTCAGAGATCCTTCGAACCACAGAGCAGGTGCAGCCCAGAACAAGGACTGCTCTTGGCCTGAGAACACCCACTGCCCAGCGCTTCTTTGGGGTACGCACGTGTAGAGGAAGGGGGTTGAATTCTGCTGCGTGATAACTTCTCCGGGCCACGTAGTGTGAGCGCAAGTAGAGTGGCCCTACACCTCCTCCCAGTTTCCCGTGTAAGTTGTAGAAGGCCAACTCCCTGCTTGAATCCCTGGGTGGGGTACGTACCGTCCAGAGAAAGATGGATGCTTGGGACCCTGGGCTGGGAGCTAGGTTAATGTTCTGTGCATCCACTTGGCAGCTGTTCTCTCTAAGCGGGTCCCAAAGGCTTTTTGGAGGAGTTTCCTGAGAGGGTCGGAAACAGGAAAGTAGCCAACAGGCCCACGGGGATGCCAGTTCTCTCTAGCAACAAGGCTACCAGCCTCAGACACTAGCGTTCTCTTTGGTACATGAAAGAACACTGTGCTTGGAAACTTCTTCCATCCAGTTTGCGAGTCGCGCTTCCACTGGGTCCTAGGATTCCAAGTGTTGCCATGCCGTCACAATGTCCAATTCTGAGGCCTAGGACGGCAGAGTGTCTGGCAGCTCTCAAAGAGACCTTAGCAATGCAGGCTTTTTGGCTCCTTCCGCCCAGAAACCAGCTCCTCCAGATCCTCTGTCGTTAGGTATTTCATGTCCGAATATCTCAGGGGGCCCTCATTCCTCCTCCACGAAGTAAGGCCCAAACGGCATTGCCCTAAAGGGAAGAAGCCTTCTGAGTCCGGCAGAGAGGAAGTCTCCGCCACTCTGCATTCCCACTCGGCTGAGCCCTGGGTATCGGACCGAGAGAGGGAGAAAGAGAGCCGTAACCCCGAGCTTTTCCACAATGCGGTATAGGCCTCACCCTTCAAGCCCACGTCAATTTCATAGCGAAAACACCAGGCCTCGGTGTGCTTTCCTGTGGCAAGGAAACTTGGCTTTCATTCTTCAGGTGGCACATTGGCTCAGGACTGCCCTACCCCAAGGACTCAGGCTGTGCAGCCCGACTGGTTGAGATCAGCACTTCTGGCCCTCTCCCGGATGAACCAACTAGGAAAGGAGCCTCTCCTAAGCTGGGAAACGTGGTGGCTTTTCCTAGTCTACAGAGGAACAGCGCTCTGAGGGAGAGGAGCTGCTGACGTGTGGTAGCAAAGTCTCCTCTGCTGAAGAGAAACATTTCATTGTAAGCGGGTTCCATCAGCCTTGCCACCTTTTCTCAGCTGGCTATCATGGAGGGCAGTCTGTTGGCAGATTCCCCTGAGGCCCTGCTTCCCAGGCTGTGATCCACACACGCCGCCTGCTTCAGCCCAAAGGGACAGCTTATGGTAAGGTCAAAACCCTGTGCTGGCAAGTTCCTGCCCAACCCTCGCACAGGGACAAGCATATTGGCCATTGGTCAAAGGCTTTCCCCACAAGCTTAACACGTTTGGTCCCATCTAGCCTCCGAAGGCCGAGTTGACCTAGCTAGGAATCAAAGTTCAGGAAAGGTACTCAGGGTGCTGGTGACTGCAGGTTCTTTCACCAGGCAGCCCAAATCGAGTCCACCTCCTTGCATTTTCCATGGGCAGAGCAAATGGTGTCAACTTACACGCCTCCGGCCAGGGAGGGGCGACCTACACTTTCTTCAGGGGATACAAGCCCATGCCTTCCGTGTGAAAGGCCTCTATGCCTCTTTGCTTCGGCAGCCCAGGGATAGCGTCAGCCCTGAAATGCTTCCGAAGGAGCAGAGTCAGAGATCCTTCGAACCACAGAGCAGGTGCAGCCCAGAACAGGGACTGCTCTTGGCCTGAGAACACCCACTGCCCAGCGCTTCTTTGGGGTACGCACGTGTAGAGGAAGGGGGTTGAATTCTGCTGCGTGATAACTTCTCCGGGCCACGTAGTGTGAGCGCAAGTAGAGTGGCCCTACACCTCCTCCCAGTTTCCCGTGTAAGTTGTAGAAGGCCAACTCCCTGCTTGAATCCCTGGGTGGGGTACGTACCGTCCAGAGAAAGATGGATGCTTGGGACCCTGGGCTGGGAGCTAGGTTAATGTTCTGTGCATCCACTTGGCAGCTGTTCTCTCTAAGCGGGTCCCAAAGGCTTTTTGGAGGAGTTTCCTGAGAGGGTCGGAAACAGGAAAGTAGCCAACAGGCCCACGGGGATGCCAGTTCTCTCTAGCAACAAGGCTACCAGCCTCAGACACTAGCGTTCTCTTTGGTACATGAAAGAACACTGTGCTTGGAAACTTCTTCCATCCAGTTTGCGAGTCGCGCTTCCACTGGGTCCTAGGATTCCAAGTGTTGCCATGCCGTCACAATGTCCAATTCTGAGGCCTAGGACGGCAGAGTGTCTGGCAGCTCTCAAAGAGACCTTAGCAATGCAGGCTTTTTGGCTCCTTCCGCCCAGAAACCAGCTCCTCCAGATCCTCTGTCGTTAGGTATTTCATGTCCGAATATCTCAGGGGGCCCTCATTCCTCCTCCACGAAGTAAGGCCCAAACGGCATTGCCCTAAAGGGAAGAAGCCTTCTGAGTCCGGCAGAGAGGAAGTCTCCGCCACTCTGCATTCCCACTCGGCTGAGCCCTGGGTATCGGACCGAGAGAGGGAGAAAGAGAGCCGTAACCCCGAGCTTTTCCACAATGCGGTATAGGCCTCACCCTTCAAGCCCACGTCAATTTCATAGCGAAAACACCAGGCCTCGGTGTGCTTTCCTGTGGCAAGGAAACTTGGCTTTCATTCTTCAGGTGGCACATTGGCTCAGGACTGCCCTACCCCAAGGACTCAGGCTGTGCAGCCCGACTGGTTGAGATCAGCACTTCTGGCCCTCTCCCGGATGAACCAACTAGGAAAGGAGCCTCTCCTAAGCTGGGAAACGTGGTGGCTTTTCCTAGTCTACAGAGGAACAGCGCTCTGAGGGAGAGGAGCTGCTGACGTGTGGTAGCAAAGTCTCCTCTGCTGAAGAGAAACATTTCATTGTAAGCGGGTTCCATCAGCCTTGCCACCTTTTCTCAGCTGGCTATCATGGAGGGCAGTCTGTTGGCAGATTCCCCTGAGGCCCTGCTTCCCAGGCTGTGATCCACACACGCCGCCTGCTTCAGCCCAAAGGGACAGCTTATGGTAAGGTCAAAACCCTGTGCTGGCAAGTTCCTGCCCAACCCTCGCACAGGGACAAGCATATTGGCCATTGGTCAAAGGCTTTCCCCACAAGCTTAACACGTTTGGTCCCATCTAGCCTCCGAAGGCCGAGTTGACCTAGCTAGGAATCAAAGTTCAGGAAAGGTACTCAGGGTGCTGGTGACTGCAGGTTCTTTCACCAGGCAGCCCAAATCGAGTCCACCTCCTTGCATTTTCCATGGGCAGAGCAAATGGTGTCAACTTACACGCCTCCGGCCAGGGAGGGGCGACCTACACTTTCTTCAGGGGATACAAGCCCATGCCTTCCGTGTGAAAGGCCTCTATGCCTCTTTGCTTCGGCAGCCCAGGGATAGCGTCAGCCCTGAAATGCTTCCGAAGGAGCAGAGTCAGAGATCCTTCGAACCACAGAGCAGGTGCAGCCCAGAACAGGGACTGCTCTTGGCCTGCGAACACCCACTGCCCAGCGCTTCTTTGGGGTACGCACGTGTAGAGGAAGGGGGTTGAATTCTGCTGCGTGATAACTTCTCCGGGCCACGTAGTGTGAGCGCAAGTAGAGTGGCCCTACACCTCCTCCCAGTTTCCCGTGTAAGTTGTAGAAGGCCAACTCCCTGCTTGAATCCCTGGGTGGGGTACGTACCGTCCAGAGAAAGATGGATGCTTGGGACCCTGGGCTGGGAGCTAGGTTAATGTTCTGTGCATCCACTTGGCAGCTGTTCTCTCTAAGCGGGTCCCAAAGGCTTTTTGGAGGAGTTTCCTGAGAGGGTCGGAAACAGGAAAGTAGCCAACAGGCCCACGGGGATGCCAGTTCTCTCTAGCAACAAGGCTACCAGCCTCAGACACTAGCGTTCTCTTTGGTACATGAAAGAACACTGTGCTTGGAAACTTCTTCCATCCAGTTTGCGAGTCGCGCTTCCACTGGGTCCTAGGATTCCAAGTGTTGCCATGCCGTCACAATGTCCAATTCTGAGGCCTAGGACGGCAGAGTGTCTGGCAGCTCTCAAAGAGACCTTAGCAATGCAGGCTTTTTGGCTCCTTCCGCCCAGAAACCAGCTCCTCCAGATCCTCTGTCGTTAGGTATTTCATGTCCGAATATCTCAGGGGGCCCTCATTCCTCCTCCACGAAGTAAGGCCCAAACGGCATTGCCCTAAAGGGAAGAAGCCTTCTGAGTCCGGCAGAGAGGAAGTCTCCGCCACTCTGCATTCCCACTCGGCTGAGCCCTGGGTATCGGACCGAGAGAGGGAGAAAGAGAGCCGTAACCCCGAGCTTTTCCACAATGCGGTATAGGCCTCACCCTTCAAGCCCACGTCAATTTCATAGCGAAAACACCAGGCCTCGGTGTGCTTTCCTGTGGCAAGGAAACTTGGCTTTCATTCTTCAGGTGGCACATTGGCTCAGGACTGCCCTACCCCAAGGACTCAGGCTGTGCAGCCCGACTGGTTGAGATCAGCACTTCTGGCCCTCTCCCGGATGAACCAACTAGGAAAGGAGCCTCTCCTAAGCTGGGAAACGTGGTGGCTTTTCCTAGTCTACAGAGGAACAGCGCTCTGAGGGAGAGGAGCTGCTGACGTGTGGTAGCAAAGTCTCCTCTGCTGAAGAGAAACATTTCATTGTAAGCGGGTTCCATCAGCCTTGCCACCTTTTCTCAGCTGGCTATCATGGAGGGCAGTCTGTTGGCAGATTCCCCTGAGGCCCTGCTTCCCAGGCTGTGATCCACACACGCCGCCTGCTTCAGCCCAAAGGGACAGCTTATGGTAAGGTCAAAACCCTGTGCTGGCAAGTTCCTGCCCAACCCTCGCACAGGGACAAGCATATTGGCCATTGGTCAAAGGCTTTCCCCACAAGCTTAACACGTTTGGTCCCATCTAGCCTCCGAAGGCCGAGTTGACCTAGCTAGGAATCAAAGTTCAGGAAAGGTACTCAGGGTGCTGGTGACTGCAGGTTCTTTCACCAGGCAGCCCAAATCGAGTCCACCTCCTTGCATTTTCCATGGGCAGAGCAAATGGTGTCAACTTACACGCCTCCGGCCAGGGAGGGGCGACCTACACTTTCTTCAGGGGATACAAGCCCATGCCTTCCGTGTGAAAGGCCTCTATGCCTCTTTGCTTCGGCAGCCCAGGGATAGCGTCAGCCCTGAAATGCTTCCGAAGGAGCAGAGTCAGAGATCCTTCGAACCACAGAGCAGGTGCAGCCCAGAACAGGGACTGCTCTTGGCCTGAGAACACCCACTGCCCAGCGCTTCTTTGGGGTACGCACGTGTAGAGGAAGGGGGTTGAATTCTGCTGCGTGATAACTTCTCCGGGCCACGTAGTGTGAGCGCAAGTAGAGTGGCCCTACACCTCCTCCCAGTTTCCCGTGTAAGTTGTAGAAGGCCAACTCCCTGCTTGAATCCCTGGGTGGGGTACGTACCGTCCAGAGAAAGATGGATGCTTGGGACCCTGGGCTGGGAGCTAGGTTAATGTTCTGTGCATCCACTTGGCAGCTGTTCTCTCTAAGCGGGTCCCAAAGGCTTTTTGGAGGAGTTTCCTGAGAGGGTCGGAAACAGGAAAGTAGCCAACAGGCCCACGGGGATGCCAGTTCTCTCTAGCAACAAGGCTACCAGCCTCAGACACTAGCGTTCTCTTTGGTACATGAAAGAACACTGTGCTTGGAAACTTCTTCCATCCAGTTTGCGAGTCGCGCTTCCACTGGGTCCTAGGATTCCAAGTGTTGCCATGCCGTCACAATGTCCAATTCTGAGGCCTAGGACGGCAGAGTGTCTGGCAGCTCTCAAAGAGACCTTAGCAATGCAGGCTTTTTGGCTCCTTCCGCCCAGAAACCAGCTCCTCCAGATCCTCTGTCGTTAGGTATTTCATGTCCGAATATCTCAGGGGGCCCTCATTCCTCCTCCACGAAGTAAGGCCCAAACGGCATTGCCCTAAAGGGAAGAAGCCTTCTGAGTCCGGCAGAGAGGAAGTCTCCGCCACTCTGCATTCCCACTCGGCTGAGCCCTGGGTATCGGACCGAGAGAGGGAGAAAGAGAGCCGTAACCCCGAGCTTTTCCACAATGCGGTATAGGCCTCACCCTTCAAGCCCACGTCAATTTCATAGCGAAAACACCAGGCCTCGGTGTGCTTTCCTGTGGCAAGGAAACTTGGCTTTCATTCTTCAGGTGGCACATTGGCTCAGGACTGCCCTACCCCAAGGACTCAGGCTGTGCAGCCCGACTGGTTGAGATCAGCACTTCTGGCCCTCTCCCGGATGAACCAACTAGGAAAGGAGCCTCTCCTAAGCTGGGAAACGTGGTGGCTTTTCCTAGTCTACAGAGGAACAGCGCTCTGAGGGAGAGGAGCTGCTGACGTGTGGTAGCAAAGTCTCCTCTGCTGAAGAGAAACATTTCATTGTAAGCGGGTTCCATCAGCCTTGCCACCTTTTCTCAGCTGGCTATCATGGAGGGCAGTCTGTTGGCAGATTCCCCTGAGGCCCTGCTTCCCAGGCTGTGATCCACACACGCCGCCTGCTTCAGCCCAAAGGGACAGCTTATGGTAAGGTCAAAACCCTGTGCTGGCAAGTTCCTGCCCAACCCTCGCACAGGGACAAGCATATTGGCCATTGGTCAAAGGCTTTCCCCACAAGCTTAACACGTTTGGTCCCATCTAGCCTCCGAAGGCCGAGTTGACCTAGCTAGGAATCAAAGTTCAGGAAAGGTACTCAGGGTGCTGGTGACTGCAGGTTCTTTCACCAGGCAGCCCAAATCGAGTCCACCTCCTTGCATTTTCCATGGGCAGAGCAAATGGTGTCAACTTACACGCCTCCGGCCAGGGAGGGGCGACCTACACTTTCTTCAGGGGATACAAGCCCATGCCTTCCGTGTGAAAGGCCTCTATGCCTCTTTGCTTCGGCAGCCCAGGGATAGCGTCAGCCCTGAAATGCTTCCGAAGGAGCAGAGTCAGAGATCCTTCGAACCACAGAGCAGGTGCAGCCCAGAACAAGGACTGCTCTTGGCCTGCGAACACCCACTGCCCAGCGCTTCTTTGGGGTACGCACGTGTAGAGGAAGGGGGTTGAATTCTGCTGCGTGATAACTTCTCCGGGCCACGTAGTGTGAGCGCAAGTAGAGTGGCCCTACACCTCCTCCCAGTTTCCCGTGTAAGTTGTAGAAGGCCAACTCCCTGCTTGAATCCCTGGGTGGGGTACGTACCGTCCAGAGAAAGATGGATGCTTGGGACCCTGGGCTGGGAGCTAGGTTAATGTTCTGTGCATCCACTTGGCAGCTGTTCTCTCTAAGCGGGTCCCAAAGGCTTTTTGGAGGAGTTTCCTGAGAGGGTCGGAAACAGGAAAGTAGCCAACAGGCCCACGGGGATGCCAGTTCTCTCTAGCAACAAGGCTACCAGCCTCAGACACTAGCGTTCTCTTTGGTACATGAAAGAACACTGTGCTTGGAAACTTCTTCCATCCAGTTTGCGAGTCGCGCTTCCACTGGGTCCTAGGATTCCAAGTGTTGCCATGCCGTCACAATGTCCAATTCTGAGGCCTAGGACGGCAGAGTGTCTGGCAGCTCTCAAAGAGACCTTAGCAATGCAGGCTTTTTGGCTCCTTCCGCCCAGAAACCAGCTCCTCCAGATCCTCTGTCGTTAGGTATTTCATGTCCGAATATCTCAGGGGGCCCTCATTCCTCCTCCACGAAGTAAGGCCCAAACGGCATTGCCCTAAAGGGAAGAAGCCTTCTGAGTCCGGCAGAGAGGAAGTCTCCGCCACTCTGCATTCCCACTCGGCTGAGCCCTGGGTATCGGACCGAGAGAGGGAGAAAGAGAGCCGTAACCCCGAGCTTTTCCACAATGCGGTATAGGCCTCACCCTTCAAGCCCACGTCAATTTCATAGCGAAAACACCAGGCCTCGGTGTGCTTTCCTGTGGCAAGGAAACTTGGCTTTCATTCTTCAGGTGGCACATTGGCTCAGGACTGCCCTACCCCAAGGACTCAGGCTGTGCAGCCCGACTGGTTGAGATCAGCACTTCTGGCCCTCTCCCGGATGAACCAACTAGGAAAGGAGCCTCTCCTAAGCTGGGAAACGTGGTGGCTTTTCCTAGTCTACAGAGGAACAGCGCTCTGAGGGAGAGGAGCTGCTGACGTGTGGTAGCAAAGTCTCCTCTGCTGAAGAGAAACATTTCATTGTAAGCGGGTTCCATCAGCCTTGCCACCTTTTCTCAGCTGGCTATCATGGAGGGCAGTCTGTTGGCAGATTCCCCTGAGGCCCTGCTTCCCAGGCTGTGATCCACACACGCCGCCTGCTTCAGCCCAAAGGGACAGCTTATGGTAAGGTCAAAACCCTGTGCTGGCAAGTTCCTGCCCAACCCTCGCACAGGGACAAGCATATTGGCCATTGGTCAAAGGCTTTCCCCACAAGCTTAACACGTTTGGTCCCATCTAGCCTCCGAAGGCCGAGTTGACCTAGCTAGGAATCAAAGTTCAGGAAAGGTACTCAGGGTGCTGGTGACTGCAGGTTCTTTCACCAGGCAGCCCAAATCGAGTCCACCTCCTTGCATTTTCCATGGGCAGAGCAAATGGTGTCAACTTACACGCCTCCGGCCAGGGAGGGGCGACCTACACTTTCTTCAGGGGATACAAGCCCATGCCTTCCGTGTGAAAGGCCTCTATGCCTCTTTGCTTCGGCAGCCCAGGGATAGCGTCAGCCCTGAAATGCTTCCGAAGGAGCAGAGTCAGAGATCCTTCGAACCACAGAGCAGGTGCAGCCCAGAACAAGGACTGCTCTTGGCCTGCGAACACCCACTGCCCAGCGCTTCTTTGGGGTACGCACGTGTAGAGGAAGGGGGTTGAATTCTGCTGCGTGATAACTTCTCCGGGCCACGTAGTGTGAGCGCAAGTAGAGTGGCCCTACACCTCCTCCCAGTTTCCCGTGTAAGTTGTAGAAGGCCAACTCCCTGCTTGAATCCCTGGGTGGGGTACGTACCGTCCAGAGAAAGATGGATGCTTGGGACCCTGGGCTGGGAGCTAGGTTAATGTTCTGTGCATCCACTTGGCAGCTGTTCTCTCTAAGCGGGTCCCAAAGGCTTTTTGGAGGAGTTTCCTGAGAGGGTCGGAAACAGGAAAGTAGCCAACAGGCCCACGGGGATGCCAGTTCTCTCTAGCAACAAGGCTACCAGCCTCAGACACTAGCGTTCTCTTTGGTACATGAAAGAACACTGTGCTTGGAAACTTCTTCCATCCAGTTTGCGAGTCGCGCTTCCACTGGGTCCTAGGATTCCAAGTGTTGCCATGCCGTCACAATGTCCAATTCTGAGGCCTAGGACGGCAGAGTGTCTGGCAGCTCTCAAAGAGACCTTAGCAATGCAGGCTTTTTGGCTCCTTCCGCCCAGAAACCAGCTCCTCCAGATCCTCTGTCGTTAGGTATTTCATGTCCGAATATCTCAGGGGGCCCTCATTCCTCCTCCACGAAGTAAGGCCCAAACGGCATTGCCCTAAAGGGAAGAAGCCTTCTGAGTCCGGCAGAGAGGAAGTCTCCGCCACTCTGCATTCCCACTCGGCTGAGCCCTGGGTATCGGACCGAGAGAGGGAGAAAGAGAGCCGTAACCCCGAGCTTTTCCACAATGCGGTATAGGCCTCACCCTTCAAGCCCACGTCAATTTCATAGCGAAAACACCAGGCCTCGGTGTGCTTTCCTGTGGCAAGGAAACTTGGCTTTCATTCTTCAGGTGGCACATTGGCTCAGGACTGCCCTACCCCAAGGACTCAGGCTGTGCAGCCCGACTGGTTGAGATCAGCACTTCTGGCCCTCTCCCGGATGAACCAACTAGGAAAGGAGCCTCTCCTAAGCTGGGAAACGTGGTGGCTTTTCCTAGTCTACAGAGGAACAGCGCTCTGAGGGAGAGGAGCTGCTGACGTGTGGTAGCAAAGTCTCCTCTGCTGAAGAGAAACATTTCATTGTAAGCGGGTTCCATCAGCCTTGCCACCTTTTCTCAGCTGGCTATCATGGAGGGCAGTCTGTTGGCAGATTCCCCTGAGGCCCTGCTTCCCAGGCTGTGATCCACACACGCCGCCTGCTTCAGCCCAAAGGGACAGCTTATGGTAAGGTCAAAACCCTGTGCTGGCAAGTTCCTGCCCAACCCTCGCACAGGGACAAGCATATTGGCCATTGGTCAAAGGCTTTCCCCACAAGCTTAACACGTTTGGTCCCATCTAGCCTCCGAAGGCCGAGTTGACCTAGCTAGGAATCAAAGTTCAGGAAAGGTACTCAGGGTGCTGGTGACTGCAGGTTCTTTCACCAGGCAGCCCAAATCGAGTCCACCTCCTTGCATTTTCCATGGGCAGAGCAAATGGTGTCAACTTACACGCCTCCGGCCAGGGAGGGGCGACCTACACTTTCTTCAGGGGATACAAGCCCATGCCTTCCGTGTGAAAGGCCTCTATGCCTCTTTGCTTCGGCAGCCCAGGGATAGCGTCAGCCCTGAAATGCTTCCGAAGGAGCAGAGTCAGAGATCCTTCGAACCACAGAGCAGGTGCAGCCCAGAACAAGGACTGCTCTTGGCCTGCGAACACCCACTGCCCAGCGCTTCTTTGGGGTACGCACGTGTAGAGGAAGGGGGTTGAATTCTGCTGCGTGATAACTTCTCCGGGCCACGTAGTGTGAGCGCAAGTAGAGTGGCCCTACACCTCCTCCCAGTTTCCCGTGTAAGTTGTAGAAGGCCAACTCCCTGCTTGAATCCCTGGGTGGGGTACGTACCGTCCAGAGAAAGATGGATGCTTGGGACCCTGGGCTGGGAGCTAGGTTAATGTTCTGTGCATCCACTTGGCAGCTGTTCTCTCTAAGCGGGTCCCAAAGGCTTTTTGGAGGAGTTTCCTGAGAGGGTCGGAAACAGGAAAGTAGCCAACAGGCCCACGGGGATGCCAGTTCTCTCTAGCAACAAGGCTACCAGCCTCAGACACTAGCGTTCTCTTTGGTACATGAAAGAACACTGTGCTTGGAAACTTCTTCCATCCAGTTTGCGAGTCGCGCTTCCACTGGGTCCTAGGATTCCAAGTGTTGCCATGCCGTCACAATGTCCAATTCTGAGGCCTAGGACGGCAGAGTGTCTGGCAGCTCTCAAAGAGACCTTAGCAATGCAGGCTTTTTGGCTCCTTCCGCCCAGAAACCAGCTCCTCCAGATCCTCTGTCGTTAGGTATTTCATGTCCGAATATCTCAGGGGGCCCTCATTCCTCCTCCACGAAGTAAGGCCCAAACGGCATTGCCCTAAAGGGAAGAAGCCTTCTGAGTCCGGCAGAGAGGAAGTCTCCGCCACTCTGCATTCCCACTCGGCTGAGCCCTGGGTATCGGACCGAGAGAGGGAGAAAGAGAGCCGTAACCCCGAGCTTTTCCACAATGCGGTATAGGCCTCACCCTTCAAGCCCACGTCAATTTCATAGCGAAAACACCAGGCCTCGGTGTGCTTTCCTGTGGCAAGGAAACTTGGCTTTCATTCTTCAGGTGGCACATTGGCTCAGGACTGCCCTACCCCAAGGACTCAGGCTGTGCAGCCCGACTGGTTGAGATCAGCACTTCTGGCCCTCTCCCGGATGAACCAACTAGGAAAGGAGCCTCTCCTAAGCTGGGAAACGTGGTGGCTTTTCCTAGTCTACAGAGGAACAGCGCTCTGAGGGAGAGGAGCTGCTGACGTGTGGTAGCAAAGTCTCCTCTGCTGAAGAGAAACATTTCATTGTAAGCGGGTTCCATCAGCCTTGCCACCTTTTCTCAGCTGGCTATCATGGAGGGCAGTCTGTTGGCAGATTCCCCTGAGGCCCTGCTTCCCAGGCTGTGATCCACACACGCCGCCTGCTTCAGCCCAAAGGGACAGCTTATGGTAAGGTCAAAACCCTGTGCTGGCAAGTTCCTGCCCAACCCTCGCACAGGGACAAGCATATTGGCCATTGGTCAAAGGCTTTCCCCACAAGCTTAACACGTTTGGTCCCATCTAGCCTCCGAAGGCCGAGTTGACCTAGCTAGGAATCAAAGTTCAGGAAAGGTACTCAGGGTGCTGGTGACTGCAGGTTCTTTCACCAGGCAGCCCAAATCGAGTCCACCTCCTTGCATTTTCCATGGGCAGAGCAAATGGTGTCAACTTACACGCCTCCGGCCAGGGAGGGGCGACCTACACTTTCTTCAGGGGATACAAGCCCATGCCTTCCGTGTGAAAGGCCTCTATGCCTCTTTGCTTCGGCAGCCCAGGGATAGCGTCAGCCCTGAAATGCTTCCGAAGGAGCAGAGTCAGAGATCCTTCGAACCACAGAGCAGGTGCAGCCCAGAACAAGGACTGCTCTTGGCCTGCGAACACCCACTGCCCAGCGCTTCTTTGGGGTACGCACGTGTAGAGGAAGGGGGTTGAATTCTGCTGCGTGATAACTTCTCCGGGCCACGTAGTGTGAGCGCAAGTAGAGTGGCCCTACACCTCCTCCCAGTTTCCCGTGTAAGTTGTAGAAGGCCAACTCCCTGCTTGAATCCCTGGGTGGGGTACGTACCGTCCAGAGAAAGATGGATGCTTGGGACCCTGGGCTGGGAGCTAGGTTAATGTTCTGTGCATCCACTTGGCAGCTGTTCTCTCTAAGCGGGTCCCAAAGGCTTTTTGGAGGAGTTTCCTGAGAGGGTCGGAAACAGGAAAGTAGCCAACAGGCCCACGGGGATGCCAGTTCTCTCTAGCAACAAGGCTACCAGCCTCAGACACTAGCGTTCTCTTTGGTACATGAAAGAACACTGTGCTTGGAAACTTCTTCCATCCAGTTTGCGAGTCGCGCTTCCACTGGGTCCTAGGATTCCAAGTGTTGCCATGCCGTCACAATGTCCAATTCTGAGGCCTAGGACGGCAGAGTGTCTGGCAGCTCTCAAAGAGACCTTAGCAATGCAGGCTTTTTGGCTCCTTCCGCCCAGAAACCAGCTCCTCCAGATCCTCTGTCGTTAGGTATTTCATGTCCGAATATCTCAGGGGGCCCTCATTCCTCCTCCACGAAGTAAGGCCCAAACGGCATTGCCCTAAAGGGAAGAAGCCTTCTGAGTCCGGCAGAGAGGAAGTCTCCGCCACTCTGCATTCCCACTCGGCTGAGCCCTGGGTATCGGACCGAGAGAGGGAGAAAGAGAGCCGTAACCCCGAGCTTTTCCACAATGCGGTATAGGCCTCACCCTTCAAGCCCACGTCAATTTCATAGCGAAAACACCAGGCCTCGGTGTGCTTTCCTGTGGCAAGGAAACTTGGCTTTCATTCTTCAGGTGGCACATTGGCTCAGGACTGCCCTACCCCAAGGACTCAGGCTGTGCAGCCCGACTGGTTGAGATCAGCACTTCTGGCCCTCTCCCGGATGAACCAACTAGGAAAGGAGCCTCTCCTAAGCTGGGAAACGTGGTGGCTTTTCCTAGTCTACAGAGGAACAGCGCTCTGAGGGAGAGGAGCTGCTGACGTGTGGTAGCAAAGTCTCCTCTGCTGAAGAGAAACATTTCATTGTAAGCGGGTTCCATCAGCCTTGCCACCTTTTCTCAGCTGGCTATCATGGAGGGCAGTCTGTTGGCAGATTCCCCTGAGGCCCTGCTTCCCAGGCTGTGATCCACACACGCCGCCTGCTTCAGCCCAAAGGGACAGCTTATGGTAAGGTCAAAACCCTGTGCTGGCAAGTTCCTGCCCAACCCTCGCACAGGGACAAGCATATTGGCCATTGGTCAAAGGCTTTCCCCACAAGCTTAACACGTTTGGTCCCATCTAGCCTCCGAAGGCCGAGTTGACCTAGCTAGGAATCAAAGTTCAGGAAAGGTACTCAGGGTGCTGGTGACTGCAGGTTCTTTCACCAGGCAGCCCAAATCGAGTCCACCTCCTTGCATTTTCCATGGGCAGAGCAAATGGTGTCAACTTACACGCCTCCGGCCAGGGAGGGGCGACCTACACTTTCTTCAGGGGATACAAGCCCATGCCTTCCGTGTGAAAGGCCTCTATGCCTCTTTGCTTCGGCAGCCCAGGGATAGCGTCAGCCCTGAAATGCTTCCGAAGGAGCAGAGTCAGAGATCCTTCGAACCACAGAGCAGGTGCAGCCCAGAACAGGGACTGCTCTTGGCCTGCGAACACCCACTGCCCAGCGCTTCTTTGGGGTACGCACGTGTAGAGGAAGGGGGTTGAATTCTGCTGCGTGATAACTTCTCCGGGCCACGTAGTGTGAGCGCAAGTAGAGTGGCCCTACACCTCCTCCCAGTTTCCCGTGTAAGTTGTAGAAGGCCAACTCCCTGCTTGAATCCCTGGGTGGGGTACGTACCGTCCAGAGAAAGATGGATGCTTGGGACCCTGGGCTGGGAGCTAGGTTAATGTTCTGTGCATCCACTTGGCAGCTGTTCTCTCTAAGCGGGTCCCAAAGGCTTTTTGGAGGAGTTTCCTGAGAGGGTCGGAAACAGGAAAGTAGCCAACAGGCCCACGGGGATGCCAGTTCTCTCTAGCAACAAGGCTACCAGCCTCAGACACTAGCGTTCTCTTTGGTACATGAAAGAACACTGTGCTTGGAAACTTCTTCCATCCAGTTTGCGAGTCGCGCTTCCACTGGGTCCTAGGATTCCAAGTGTTGCCATGCCGTCACAATGTCCAATTCTGAGGCCTAGGACGGCAGAGTGTCTGGCAGCTCTCAAAGAGACCTTAGCAATGCAGGCTTTTTGGCTCCTTCCGCCCAGAAACCAGCTCCTCCAGATCCTCTGTCGTTAGGTATTTCATGTCCGAATATCTCAGGGGGCCCTCATTCCTCCTCCACGAAGTAAGGCCCAAACGGCATTGCCCTAAAGGGAAGAAGCCTTCTGAGTCCGGCAGAGAGGAAGTCTCCGCCACTCTGCATTCCCACTCGGCTGAGCCCTGGGTATCGGACCGAGAGAGGGAGAAAGAGAGCCGTAACCCCGAGCTTTTCCACAATGCGGTATAGGCCTCACCCTTCAAGCCCACGTCAATTTCATAGCGAAAACACCAGGCCTCGGTGTGCTTTCCTGTGGCAAGGAAACTTGGCTTTCATTCTTCAGGTGGCACATTGGCTCAGGACTGCCCTACCCCAAGGACTCAGGCTGTGCAGCCCGACTGGTTGAGATCAGCACTTCTGGCCCTCTCCCGGATGAACCAACTAGGAAAGGAGCCTCTCCTAAGCTGGGAAACGTGGTGGCTTTTCCTAGTCTACAGAGGAACAGCGCTCTGAGGGAGAGGAGCTGCTGACGTGTGGTAGCAAAGTCTCCTCTGCTGAAGAGAAACATTTCATTGTAAGCGGGTTCCATCAGCCTTGCCACCTTTTCTCAGCTGGCTATCATGGAGGGCAGTCTGTTGGCAGATTCCCCTGAGGCCCTGCTTCCCAGGCTGTGATCCACACACGCCGCCTGCTTCAGCCCAAAGGGACAGCTTATGGTAAGGTCAAAACCCTGTGCTGGCAAGTTCCTGCCCAACCCTCGCACAGGGACAAGCATATTGGCCATTGGTCAAAGGCTTTCCCCACAAGCTTAACACGTTTGGTCCCATCTAGCCTCCGAAGGCCGAGTTGACCTAGCTAGGAATCAAAGTTCAGGAAAGGTACTCAGGGTGCTGGTGACTGCAGGTTCTTTCACCAGGCAGCCCAAATCGAGTCCACCTCCTTGCATTTTCCATGGGCAGAGCAAATGGTGTCAACTTACACGCCTCCGGCCAGGGAGGGGCGACCTACACTTTCTTCAGGGGATACAAGCCCATGCCTTCCGTGTGAAAGGCCTCTATGCCTCTTTGCTTCGGCAGCCCAGGGATAGCGTCAGCCCTGAAATGCTTCCGAAGGAGCAGAGTCAGAGATCCTTCGAACCACAGAGCAGGTGCAGCCCAGAACAGGGACTGCTCTTGGCCTGCGAACACCCACTGCCCAGCGCTTCTTTGGGGTACGCACGTGTAGAGGAAGGGGGTTGAATTCTGCTGCGTGATAACTTCTCCGGGCCACGTAGTGTGAGCGCAAGTAGAGTGGCCCTACACCTCCTCCCAGTTTCCCGTGTAAGTTGTAGAAGGCCAACTCCCTGCTTGAATCCCTGGGTGGGGTACGTACCGTCCAGAGAAAGATGGATGCTTGGGACCCTGGGCTGGGAGCTAGGTTAATGTTCTGTGCATCCACTTGGCAGCTGTTCTCTCTAAGCGGGTCCCAAAGGCTTTTTGGAGGAGTTTCCTGAGAGGGTCGGAAACAGGAAAGTAGCCAACAGGCCCACGGGGATGCCAGTTCTCTCTAGCAACAAGGCTACCAGCCTCAGACACTAGCGTTCTCTTTGGTACATGAAAGAACACTGTGCTTGGAAACTTCTTCCATCCAGTTTGCGAGTCGCGCTTCCACTGGGTCCTAGGATTCCAAGTGTTGCCATGCCGTCACAATGTCCAATTCTGAGGCCTAGGACGGCAGAGTGTCTGGCAGCTCTCAAAGAGACCTTAGCAATGCAGGCTTTTTGGCTCCTTCCGCCCAGAAACCAGCTCCTCCAGATCCTCTGTCGTTAGGTATTTCATGTCCGAATATCTCAGGGGGCCCTCATTCCTCCTCCACGAAGTAAGGCCCAAACGGCATTGCCCTAAAGGGAAGAAGCCTTCTGAGTCCGGCAGAGAGGAAGTCTCCGCCACTCTGCATTCCCACTCGGCTGAGCCCTGGGTATCGGACCGAGAGAGGGAGAAAGAGAGCCGTAACCCCGAGCTTTTCCACAATGCGGTATAGGCCTCACCCTTCAAGCCCACGTCAATTTCATAGCGAAAACACCAGGCCTCGGTGTGCTTTCCTGTGGCAAGGAAACTTGGCTTTCATTCTTCAGGTGGCACATTGGCTCAGGACTGCCCTACCCCAAGGACTCAGGCTGTGCAGCCCGACTGGTTGAGATCAGCACTTCTGGCCCTCTCCCGGATGAACCAACTAGGAAAGGAGCCTCTCCTAAGCTGGGAAACGTGGTGGCTTTTCCTAGTCTACAGAGGAACAGCACTCTGAGCTAGAGGAGCTGCTGACGTGTGGTAGCAAAGTCTCCTCTGCTGAAGAGAAACATTTCATTGTAAGCGGGTTCCATCAGCCTTGCCACCTTTTCTCAGCTGGCTATCATGGAGGGCAGTCTGTTGGCAGATTCCCCTGAGGCCCTGCTTCCCAGGCTGTGATCCACACACGCCGCCTGCTTCAGCCCAAAGGGACAGCTTATGGTAAGGTCAAAACCCTGTGCTGGCAAGTTCCTGCCCAACCCTCGCACAGGGACAAGCATATTGGCCATTGGTCAAAGGCTTTCCCCACAAGCTTAACACGTTTGGTCCCATCTAGCCTCCGAAGGCCGAGTTGACCTAGCTAGGAATCAAAGTTCAGGAAAGGTACTCAGGGTGCTGGTGACTGCAGGTTCTTTCACCAGGCAGCCCAAATCGAGTCCACCTCCTTGCATTTTCCATGGGCAGAGCAAATGGTGTCAACTTACACGCCTCCGGCCAGGGAGGGGCGACCTACACTTTCTTCAGGGGATACAAGCCCATGCCTTCCGTGTGAAAGGCCTCTATGCCTCTTTGCTTCGGCAGCCCAGGGATAGCGTCAGCCCTGAAATGCTTCCGAAGGAGCAGAGTCAGAGATCCTTCGAACCACAGAGCAGGTGCAGCCCAGAACAAGGACTGCTCTTGGCCTGAGAACACCCACTGCCCAGCGCTTCTTTGGGGTACGCACGTGTAGAGGAAGGGGGTTGAATTCTGCTGCGTGATAACTTCTCCGGGCCACGTAGTGTGAGCGCAAGTAGAGTGGCCCTACACCTCCTCCCAGTTTCCCGTGTAAGTTGTAGAAGGCCAACTCCCTGCTTGAATCCCTGGGTGGGGTACGTACCGTCCAGAGAAAGATGGATGCTTGGGACCCTGGGCTGGGAGCTAGGTTAATGTTCTGTGCATCCACTTGGCAGCTGTTCTCTCTAAGCGGGTCCCAAAGGCTTTTTGGAGGAGTTTCCTGAGAGGGTCGGAAACAGGAAAGTAGCCAACAGGCCCACGGGGATGCCAGTTCTCTCTAGCAACAAGGCTACCAGCCTCAGACACTAGCGTTCTCTTTGGTACATGAAAGAACACTGTGCTTGGAAACTTCTTCCATCCAGTTTGCGAGTCGCGCTTCCACTGGGTCCTAGGATTCCAAGTGTTGCCATGCCGTCACAATGTCCAATTCTGAGGCCTAGGACGGCAGAGTGTCTGGCAGCTCTCAAAGAGACCTTAGCAATGCAGGCTTTTTGGCTCCTTCCGCCCAGAAACCAGCTCCTCCAGATCCTCTGTCGTTAGGTATTTCATGTCCGAATATCTCAGGGGGCCCTCATTCCTCCTCCACGAAGTAAGGCCCAAACGGCATTGCCCTAAAGGGAAGAAGCCTTCTGAGTCCGGCAGAGAGGAAGTCTCCGCCACTCTGCATTCCCACTCGGCTGAGCCCTGGGTATCGGACCGAGAGAGGGAGAAAGAGAGCCGTAACCCCGAGCTTTTCCACAATGCGGTATAGGCCTCACCCTTCAAGCCCACGTCAATTTCATAGCGAAAACACCAGGCCTCGGTGTGCTTTCCTGTGGCAAGGAAACTTGGCTTTCATTCTTCAGGTGGCACATTGGCTCAGGACTGCCCTACCCCAAGGACTCAGGCTGTGCAGCCCGACTGGTTGAGATCAGCACTTCTGGCCCTCTCCCGGATGAACCAACTAGGAAAGGAGCCTCTCCTAAGCTGGGAAACGTGGTGGCTTTTCCTAGTCTACAGAGGAACAGCACTCTGAGGGAGAGGAGCTGCTGACGTGTGGTAGCAAAGTCTCCTCTGCTGAAGAGAAACACTTCGTTGTAAGCGGGTTCCATCAGCCTTGCCACCTTTTCTCAGCTGGCTATCATGGAGGGCAGTCTGTTGGCAGATTCCCCTGAGGCCCTGCTTCCCAGGCTGTGATCCACACACGCCGCCTGCTTCAGCCCAAAGGGACAGCTTATGGTAAGGTCAAAACCCTGTGCTGGCAAGTTCCTGCCCAACCCTCGCACAGGGACAAGCATATTGGCCATTGGTCAAAGGCTTTCCCCACAAGCTTAACACGTTTGGTCCCATCTAGCCTCCGAAGGCCGAGTTGACCTAGCTAGGAATCAAAGTTCAGGAAAGGTACTCAGGGTGCTGGTGACTGCAGGTTCTTTCACCAGGCAGCCCAAATCGAGTCCACCTCCTTGCATTTTCCATGGGCAGAGCAAATGGTGTCAACTTACACGCCTCCGGCCAGGGAGGGGCGACCTACACTTTCTTCAGGGGATACAAGCCCATGCCTTCCGTGTGAAAGGCCTCTATGCCTCTTTGCTTCGGCAGCCCAGGGATAGCGTCAGCCCTGAAATGCTTCCGAAGGAGCAGAGTCAGAGATCCTTCGAACCACAGAGCAGGTGCAGCCCAGAACAAGGACTGCTCTTGGCCTGAGAACACCCACTGCCCAGCGCTTCTTTGGGGTACGCACGTGTAGAGGAAGGGGGTTGAATTCTGCTGCGTGATAACTTCTCCGGGCCACGTAGTGTGAGCGCAAGTAGAGTGGCCCTACACCTCCTCCCAGTTTCCCGTGTAAGTTGTAGAAGGCCAACTCCCTGCTTGAATCCCTGGGTGGGGTACGTACCGTCCAGAGAAAGATGGATGCTTGGGACCCTGGGCTGGGAGCTGGGTTAATGTTCTGTGCATCCACTTGGCAGCTGTTCTCTCTAAGCGGGTCCCAAAGGCTTTTTGGAGGAGTTTCCTGAGAGGGTCGGAAACAGGAAAGTAGCCAACAGGCCCACGGGGATGCCAGTTCTCTCTAGCAACAAGGCTACCAGCCTCAGACACTAGCGTTCTCTTTGGTACATGAAAGAACACTGTGCTTGGAAACTTCTTCCATCCAGTTTGCGAGTCGCGCTTCCACTGGGTCCTAGGATTCCAAGTGTTGCCATGCCGTCACAATGTCCAATTCTGAGGCCTAGGACGGCAGAGTGTCTGGCAGCTCTCAAAGAGACCTTAGCAATGCAGGCTTTTTGGCTCCTTCCGCCCAGAAACCAGCTCCTCCAGATCCTCTGTCGTTAGGTATTTCATGTCCGAATATCTCAGGGGGCCCTCATTCCTCCTCCACGAAGTAAGGCCCAAACGGCATTGCCCTAAAGGGAAGAAGCCTTCTGAGTCCGGCAGAGAGGAAGTCTCCGCCACTCTGCATTCCCACTCGGCTGAGCCCTGGGTATCGGACCGAGAGAGGGAGAAAGAGAGCCGTAACCCCGAGCTTTTCCACAATGCGGTATAGGCCTCACCCTTCAAGCCCACGTCAATTTCATAGCGAAAACACCAGGCCTCGGTGTGCTTTCCTGTGGCAAGGAAACTTGGCTTTCATTCTTCAGGTGGCACATTGGCTCAGGACTGCCCTACCCCAAGGACTCAGGCTGTGCAGCCCGACTGGTTGAGATCAGCACTTCTGGCCCTCTCCCGGATGAACCAACTAGGAAAGGAGCCTCTCCTAAGCTGGGAAACGTGGTGGCTTTTCCTAGTCTACAGAGGAACAGCGCTCTGAGGGAGAGGAGCTGCTGACGTGTGGTAGCAAAGTCTCCTCTGCTGAAGAGAAACATTTCATTGTAAGCGGGTTCCATCAGCCTTGCCACCTTTTCTCAGCTGGCTATCATGGAGGGCAGTCTGTTGGCAGATTCCCCTGAGGCCCTGCTTCCCAGGCTGTGATCCACACACGCCGCCTGCTTCAGCCCAAAGGGACAGCTTATGGTAAGGTCAAAACCCTGTGCTGGCAAGTTCCTGCCCAACCCTCGCACAGGGACAAGCATATTGGCCATTGGTCAAAGGCTTTCCCCACAAGCTTAACACGTTTGGTCCCATCTAGCCTCCGAAGGCCGAGTTGACCTAGCTAGGAATCAAAGTTCAGGAAAGGTACTCAGGGTGCTGGTGACTGCAGGTTCTTTCACCAGGCAGCCCAAATCGAGTCCACCTCCTTGCATTTTCCACGGGCAGAGCAAATGGTGTCAACTTACACGCCTCCGGCCAGGGAGGGGCGACCTACACTTTCTTCAGGGGATACAAGCCCATGCCTTCCGTGTGAAAGGCCTCTATGCCTCTTTGCTTCGGCAGCCCAGGGATAGCGTCAGCCCTGAAATGCTTCCGAAGGAGCAGAGTCAGAGATCCTTCGAACCACAGAGCAGGTGCAGCCCAGAACAAGGACTGCTCTTGGCCTGCGAACACCCACTGCCCAGCGCTTCTTTGGGGTACGCACGTGTAGAGGAAGGGGGTTGAATTCTGCTGCGTGATAACTTCTCCGGGCCACGTAGTGTGAGCGCAAGTAGAGTGGCCCTACACCTCCTCCCAGTTTCCCGTGTAAGTTGTAGAAGGCCAACTCCCTGCTTGAATCCCTGGGTGGGGTACGTACCGTCCAGAGAAAGATGGATGCTTGGGACCCTGGGCTGGGAGCTAGGTTAATGTTCTGTGCATCCACTTGGCAGCTGTTCTCTCTAAGCGGGTCCCAAAGGCTTTTTGGAGGAGTTTCCTGAGAGGGTCGGAAACAGGAAAGTAGCCAACAGGCCCACGGGGATGCCAGTTCTCTCTAGCAACAAGGCTACCAGCCTCAGACACTAGCGTTCTCTTTGGTACATGAAAGAACACTGTGCTTGGAAACTTCTTCCATCCAGTTTGCGAGTCGCGCTTCCACTGGGTCCTAGGATTCCAAGTGTTGCCATGCCGTCACAATGTCCAATTCTGAGGCCTAGGACGGCAGAGTGTCTGGCAGCTCTCAAAGAGACCTTAGCAATGCAGGCTTTTTGGCTCCTTCCGCCCAGAAACCAGCTCCTCCAGATCCTCTGTCGTTAGGTATTTCATGTCCGAATATCTCAGGGGGCCCTCATTCCTCCTCCACGAAGTAAGGCCCAAACGGCATTGCCCTAAAGGGAAGAAGCCTTCTGAGTCCGGCAGAGAGGAAGTCTCCGCCACTCTGCATTCCCACTCGGCTGAGCCCTGGGTATCGGACCGAGAGAGGGAGAAAGAGAGCCGTAACCCCGAGCTTTTCCACAATGCGGTATAGGCCTCACCCTTCAAGCCCACGTCAATTTCATAGCGAAAACACCAGGCCTCGGTGTGCTTTCCTGTGGCAAGGAAACTTGGCTTTCATTCTTCAGGTGGCACATTGGCTCAGGACTGCCCTACCCCAAGGACTCAGGCTGTGCAGCCCGACTGGTTGAGATCAGCACTTCTGGCCCTCTCCCGGATGAACCAACTAGGAAAGGAGCCTCTCCTAAGCTGGGAAACGTGGTGGCTTTTCCTAGTCTACAGAGGAACAGCGCTCTGAGGGAGAGGAGCTGCTGACGTGTGGTAGCAAAGTCTCCTCTGCTGAAGAGAAACATTTCATTGTAAGCGGGTTCCATCAGCCTTGCCACCTTTTCTCAGCTGGCTATCATGGAGGGCAGTCTGTTGGCAGATTCCCCTGAGGCCCTGCTTCCCAGGCTGTGATCCACACACGCCGCCTGCTTCAGCCCAAAGGGACAGCTTATGGTAAGGTCAAAACCCTGTGCTGGCAAGTTCCTGCCCAACCCTCGCACAGGGACAAGCATATTGGCCATTGGTCAAAGGCTTTCCCCACAAGCTTAACACGTTTGGTCCCATCTAGCCTCCGAAGGCCGAGTTGACCTAGCTAGGAATCAAAGTTCAGGAAAGGTACTCAGGGTGCTGGTGACTGCAGGTTCTTTCACCAGGCAGCCCAAATCGAGTCCACCTCCTTGCATTTTCCACGGGCAGAGCAAATGGTGTCAACTTACACGCCTCCGGCCAGGGAGGGGCGACCTACACTTTCTTCAGGGGATACAAGCCCATGCCTTCCGTGTGAAAGGCCTCTATGCCTCTTTGCTTCGGCAGCCCAGGGATAGCGTCAGCCCTGAAATGCTTCCGAAGGAGCAGAGTCAGAGATCCTTCGAACCACAGAGCAGGTGCAGCCCAGAACAAGGACTGCTCTTGGCCTGCGAACACCCACTGCCCAGCGCTTCTTTGGGGTACGCACGTGTAGAGGAAGGGGGTTGAATTCTGCTGCGTGATAACTTCTCCGGGCCACGTAGTGTGAGCGCAAGTAGAGTGGCCCTACACCTCCTCCCAGTTTCCCGTGTAAGTTGTAGAAGGCCAACTCCCTGCTTGAATCCCTGGGTGGGGTACGTACCGTCCAGAGAAAGATGGATGCTTGGGACCCTGGGCTGGGAGCTAGGTTAATGTTCTGTGCATCCACTTGGCAGCTGTTCTCTCTAAGCGGGTCCCAAAGGCTTTTTGGAGGAGTTTCCTGAGAGGGTCGGAAACAGGAAAGTAGCCAACAGGCCCACGGGGATGCCAGTTCTCTCTAGCAACAAGGCTACCAGCCTCAGACACTAGCGTTCTCTTTGGTACATGAAAGAACACTGTGCTTGGAAACTTCTTCCATCCAGTTTGCGAGTCGCGCTTCCACTGGGTCCTAGGATTCCAAGTGTTGCCATGCCGTCACAATGTCCAATTCTGAGGCCTAGGACGGCAGAGTGTCTGGCAGCTCTCAAAGAGACCTTAGCAATGCAGGCTTTTTGGCTCCTTCCGCCCAGAAACCAGCTCCTCCAGATCCTCTGTCGTTAGGTATTTCATGTCCGAATATCTCAGGGGGCCCTCATTCCTCCTCCACGAAGTAAGGCCCAAACGGCATTGCCCTAAAGGGAAGAAGCCTTCTGAGTCCGGCAGAGAGGAAGTCTCCGCCACTCTGCATTCCCACTCGGCTGAGCCCTGGGTATCGGACCGAGAGAGGGAGAAAGAGAGCCGTAACCCCGAGCTTTTCCACAATGCGGTATAGGCCTCACCCTTCAAGCCCACGTCAATTTCATAGCGAAAACACCAGGCCTCGGTGTGCTTTCCTGTGGCAAGGAAACTTGGCTTTCATTCTTCAGGTGGCACATTGGCTCAGGACTGCCCTACCCCAAGGACTCAGGCTGTGCAGCCCGACTGGTTGAGATCAGCACTTCTGGCCCTCTCCCGGATGAACCAACTAGGAAAGGAGCCTCTCCTAAGCTGGGAAACGTGGTGGCTTTTCCTAGTCTACAGAGGAACAGCGCTCTGAGGGAGAGGAGCTGCTGACGTGTGGTAGCAAAGTCTCCTCTGCTGAAGAGAAACATTTCATTGTAAGCGGGTTCCATCAGCCTTGCCACCTTTTCTCAGCTGGCTATCATGGAGGGCAGTCTGTTGGCAGATTCCCCTGAGGCCCTGCTTCCCAGGCTGTGATCCACACACGCCGCCTGCTTCAGCCCAAAGGGACAGCTTATGGTAAGGTCAAAACCCTGTGCTGGCAAGTTCCTGCCCAACCCTCGCACAGGGACAAGCATATTGGCCATTGGTCAAAGGCTTTCCCCACAAGCTTAACACGTTTGGTCCCATCTAGCCTCCGAAGGCCGAGTTGACCTAGCTAGGAATCAAAGTTCAGGAAAGGTACTCAGGGTGCTGGTGACTGCAGGTTCTTTCACCAGGCAGCCCAAATCGAGTCCACCTCCTTGCATTTTCCACGGGCAGAGCAAATGGTGTCAACTTACACGCCTCCGGCCAGGGAGGGGCGACCTACACTTTCTTCAGGGGATACAAGCCCATGCCTTCCGTGTGAAAGGCCTCTATGCCTCTTTGCTTCGGCAGCCCAGGGATAGCGTCAGCCCTGAAATGCTTCCGAAGGAGCAGAGTCAGAGATCCTTCGAACCACAGAGCAGGTGCAGCCCAGAACAAGGACTGCTCTTGGCCTGCGAACACCCACTGCCCAGCGCTTCTTTGGGGTACGCACGTGTAGAGGAAGGGGGTTGAATTCTGCTGCGTGATAACTTCTCCGGGCCACGTAGTGTGAGCGCAAGTAGAGTGGCCCTACACCTCCTCCCAGTTTCCCGTGTAAGTTGTAGAAGGCCAACTCCCTGCTTGAATCCCTGGGTGGGGTACGTACCGTCCAGAGAAAGATGGATGCTTGGGACCCTGGGCTGGGAGCTAGGTTAATGTTCTGTGCATCCACTTGGCAGCTGTTCTCTCTAAGCGGGTCCCAAAGGCTTTTTGGAGGAGTTTCCTGAGAGGGTCGGAAACAGGAAAGTAGCCAACAGGCCCACGGGGATGCCAGTTCTCTCTAGCAACAAGGCTACCAGCCTCAGACACTAGCGTTCTCTTTGGTACATGAAAGAACACTGTGCTTGGAAACTTCTTCCATCCAGTTTGCGAGTCGCGCTTCCACTGGGTCCTAGGATTCCAAGTGTTGCCATGCCGTCACAATGTCCAATTCTGAGGCCTAGGACGGCAGAGTGTCTGGCAGCTCTCAAAGAGACCTTAGCAATGCAGGCTTTTTGGCTCCTTCCGCCCAGAAACCAGCTCCTCCAGATCCTCTGTCGTTAGGTATTTCATGTCCGAATATCTCAGGGGGCCCTCATTCCTCCTCCACGAAGTAAGGCCCAAACGGCATTGCCCTAAAGGGAAGAAGCCTTCTGAGTCCGGCAGAGAGGAAGTCTCCGCCACTCTGCATTCCCACTCGGCTGAGCCCTGGGTATCGGACCGAGAGAGGGAGAAAGAGAGCCGTAACCCCGAGCTTTTCCACAATGCGGTATAGGCCTCACCCTTCAAGCCCACGTCAATTTCATAGCGAAAACACCAGGCCTCGGTGTGCTTTCCTGTGGCAAGGAAACTTGGCTTTCATTCTTCAGGTGGCACATTGGCTCAGGACTGCCCTACCCCAAGGACTCAGGCTGTGCAGCCCGACTGGTTGAGATCAGCACTTCTGGCCCTCTCCCGGATGAACCAACTAGGAAAGGAGCCTCTCCTAAGCTGGGAAACGTGGTGGCTTTTCCTAGTCTACAGAGGAACAGCGCTCTGAGGGAGAGGAGCTGCTGACGTGTGGTAGCAAAGTCTCCTCTGCTGAAGAGAAACATTTCATTGTAAGCGGGTTCCATCAGCCTTGCCACCTTTTCTCAGCTGGCTATCATGGAGGGCAGTCTGTTGGCAGATTCCCCTGAGGCCCTGCTTCCCAGGCTGTGATCCACACACGCCGCCTGCTTCAGCCCAAAGGGACAGCTTATGGTAAGGTCAAAACCCTGTGCTGGCAAGTTCCTGCCCAACCCTCGCACAGGGACAAGCATATTGGCCATTGGTCAAAGGCTTTCCCCACAAGCTTAACACGTTTGGTCCCATCTAGCCTCCGAAGGCCGAGTTGACCTAGCTAGGAATCAAAGTTCAGGAAAGGTACTCAGGGTGCTGGTGACTGCAGGTTCTTTCACCAGGCAGCCCAAATCGAGTCCACCTCCTTGCATTTTCCACGGGCAGAGCAAATGGTGTCAACTTACACGCCTCCGGCCAGGGAGGGGCGACCTACACTTTCTTCAGGGGATACAAGCCCATGCCTTCCGTGTGAAAGGCCTCTATGCCTCTTTGCTTCGGCAGCCCAGGGATAGCGTCAGCCCTGAAATGCTTCCGAAGGAGCAGAGTCAGAGATCCTTCGAACCACAGAGCAGGTGCAGCCCAGAACAAGGACTGCTCTTGGCCTGCGAACACCCACTGCCCAGCGCTTCTTTGGGGTACGCACGTGTAGAGGAAGGGGGTTGAATTCTGCTGCGTGATAACTTCTCCGGGCCACGTAGTGTGAGCGCAAGTAGAGTGGCCCTACACCTCCTCCCAGTTTCCCGTGTAAGTTGTAGAAGGCCAACTCCCTGCTTGAATCCCTGGGTGGGGTACGTACCGTCCAGAGAAAGATGGATGCTTGGGACCCTGGGCTGGGAGCTAGGTTAATGTTCTGTGCATCCACTTGGCAGCTGTTCTCTCTAAGCGGGTCCCAAAGGCTTTTTGGAGGAGTTTCCTGAGAGGGTCGGAAACAGGAAAGTAGCCAACAGGCCCACGGGGATGCCAGTTCTCTCTAGCAACAAGGCTACCAGCCTCAGACACTAGCGTTCTCTTTGGTACATGAAAGAACACTGTGCTTGGAAACTTCTTCCATCCAGTTTGCGAGTCGCGCTTCCACTGGGTCCTAGGATTCCAAGTGTTGCCATGCCGTCACAATGTCCAATTCTGAGGCCTAGGACGGCAGAGTGTCTGGCAGCTCTCAAAGAGACCTTAGCAATGCAGGCTTTTTGGCTCCTTCCGCCCAGAAACCAGCTCCTCCAGATCCTCTGTCGTTAGGTATTTCATGTCCGAATATCTCAGGGGGCCCTCATTCCTCCTCCACGAAGTAAGGCCCAAACGGCATTGCCCTAAAGGGAAGAAGCCTTCTGAGTCCGGCAGAGAGGAAGTCTCCGCCACTCTGCATTCCCACTCGGCTGAGCCCTGGGTATCGGACCGAGAGAGGGAGAAAGAGAGCCGTAACCCCGAGCTTTTCCACAATGCGGTATAGGCCTCACCCTTCAAGCCCACGTCAATTTCATAGCGAAAACACCAGGCCTCGGTGTGCTTTCCTGTGGCAAGGAAACTTGGCTTTCATTCTTCAGGTGGCACATTGGCTCAGGACTGCCCTACCCCAAGGACTCAGGCTGTGCAGCCCGACTGGTTGAGATCAGCACTTCTGGCCCTCTCCCGGATGAACCAACTAGGAAAGGAGCCTCTCCTAAGCTGGGAAACGTGGTGGCTTTTCCTAGTCTACAGAGGAACAGCGCTCTGAGGGAGAGGAGCTGCTGACGTGTGGTAGCAAAGTCTCCTCTGCTGAAGAGAAACATTTCATTGTAAGCGGGTTCCATCAGCCTTGCCACCTTTTCTCAGCTGGCTATCATGGAGGGCAGTCTGTTGGCAGATTCCCCTGAGGCCCTGCTTCCCAGGCTGTGATCCACACACGCCGCCTGCTTCAGCCCAAAGGGACAGCTTATGGTAAGGTCAAAACCCTGTGCTGGCAAGTTCCTGCCCAACCCTCGCACAGGGACAAGCATATTGGCCATTGGTCAAAGGCTTTCCCCACAAGCTTAACACGTTTGGTCCCATCTAGCCTCCGAAGGCCGAGTTGACCTAGCTAGGAATCAAAGTTCAGGAAAGGTACTCAGGGTGCTGGTGACTGCAGGTTCTTTCACCAGGCAGCCCAAATCGAGTCCACCTCCTTGCATTTTCCATGGGCAGAGCAAATGGTGTCAACTTACACGCCTCCGGCCAGGGAGGGGCGACCTACACTTTCTTCAGGGGATACAAGCCCATGCCTTCCGTGTGAAAGGCCTCTATGCCTCTTTGCTTCGGCAGCCCAGGGATAGCGTCAGCCCTGAAATGCTTCCGAAGGAGCAGAGTCAGAGATCCTTCGAACCACAGAGCAGGTGCAGCCCAGAACAAGGACTGCTCTTGGCCTGCGAACACCCACTGCCCAGCGCTTCTTTGGGGTACGCACGTGTAGAGGAAGGGGGTTGAATTCTGCTGCGTGATAACTTCTCCGGGCCACGTAGTGTGAGCGCAAGTAGAGTGGCCCTACACCTCCTCCCAGTTTCCCGTGTAAGTTGTAGAAGGCCAACTCCCTGCTTGAATCCCTGGGTGGGGTACGTACCGTCCAGAGAAAGATGGATGCTTGGGACCCTGGGCTGGGAGCTAGGTTAATGTTCTGTGCATCCACTTGGCAGCTGTTCTCTCTAAGCGGGTCCCAAAGGCTTTTTGGAGGAGTTTCCTGAGAGGGTCGGAAACAGGAAAGTAGCCAACAGGCCCACGGGGATGCCAGTTCTCTCTAGCAACAAGGCTACCAGCCTCAGACACTAGCGTTCTCTTTGGTACATGAAAGAACACTGTGCTTGGAAACTTCTTCCATCCAGTTTGCGAGTCGCGCTTCCACTGGGTCCTAGGATTCCAAGTGTTGCCATGCCGTCACAATGTCCAATTCTGAGGCCTAGGACGGCAGAGTGTCTGGCAGCTCTCAAAGAGACCTTAGCAATGCAGGCTTTTTGGCTCCTTCCGCCCAGAAACCAGCTCCTCCAGATCCTCTGTCGTTAGGTATTTCATGTCCGAATATCTCAGGGGGCCCTCATTCCTCCTCCACGAAGTAAGGCCCAAACGGCATTGCCCTAAAGGGAAGAAGCCTTCTGAGTCCGGCAGAGAGGAAGTCTCCGCCACTCTGCATTCCCACTCGGCTGAGCCCTGGGTATCGGACCGAGAGAGGGAGAAAGAGAGCCGTAACCCCGAGCTTTTCCACAATGCGGTATAGGCCTCACCCTTCAAGCCCACGTCAATTTCATAGCGAAAACACCAGGCCTCGGTGTGCTTTCCTGTGGCAAGGAAACTTGGCTTTCATTCTTCAGGTGGCACATTGGCTCAGGACTGCCCTACCCCAAGGACTCAGGCTGTGCAGCCCGACTGGTTGAGATCAGCACTTCTGGCCCTCTCCCGGATGAACCAACTAGGAAAGGAGCCTCTCCTAAGCTGGGAAACGTGGTGGCTTTTCCTAGTCTACAGAGGAACAGCGCTCTGAGGGAGAGGAGCTGCTGACGTGTGGTAGCAAAGTCTCCTCTGCTGAAGAGAAACATTTCATTGTAAGCGGGTTCCATCAGCCTTGCCACCTTTTCTCAGCTGGCTATCATGGAGGGCAGTCTGTTGGCAGATTCCCCTGAGGCCCTGCTTCCCAGGCTGTGATCCACACACGCCGCCTGCTTCAGCCCAAAGGGACAGCTTATGGTAAGGTCAAAACCCTGTGCTGGCAAGTTCCTGCCCAACCCTCGCACAGGGACAAGCATATTGGCCATTGGTCAAAGGCTTTCCCCACAAGCTTAACACGTTTGGTCCCATCTAGCCTCCGAAGGCCGAGTTGACCTAGCTAGGAATCAAAGTTCAGGAAAGGTACTCAGGGTGCTGGTGACTGCAGGTTCTTTCACCAGGCAGCCCAAATCGAGTCCACCTCCTTGCATTTTCCACGGGCAGAGCAAATGGTGTCAACTTACACGCCTCCGGCCAGGGAGGGGCGACCTACACTTTCTTCAGGGGATACAAGCCCATGCCTTCCGTGTGAAAGGCCTCTATGCCTCTTTGCTTCGGCAGCCCAGGGATAGCGTCAGCCCTGAAATGCTTCCGAAGGAGCAGAGTCAGAGATCCTTCGAACCACAGAGCAGGTGCAGCCCAGAACAAGGACTGCTCTTGGCCTGAGAACACCCACTGCCCAGCGCTTCTTTGGGGTACGCACGTGTAGAGGAAGGGGGTTGAATTCTGCTGCGTGATAACTTCTCCGGGCCACGTAGTGTGAGCGCAAGTAGAGTGGCCCTACACCTCCTCCCAGTTTCCCGTGTAAGTTGTAGAAGGCCAACTCCCTGCTTGAATCCCTGGGTGGGGTACGTACCGTCCAGAGAAAGATGGATGCTTGGGACCCTGGGCTGGGAGCTAGGTTAATGTTCTGTGCATCCACTTGGCAGCTGTTCTCTCTAAGCGGGTCCCAAAGGCTTTTTGGAGGAGTTTCCTGAGAGGGTCGGAAACAGGAAAGTAGCCAACAGGCCCACGGGGATGCCAGTTCTCTCTAGCAACAAGGCTACCAGCCTCAGACACTAGCGTTCTCTTTGGTACATGAAAGAACACTGTGCTTGGAAACTTCTTCCATCCAGTTTGCGAGTCGCGCTTCCACTGGGTCCTAGGATTCCAAGTGTTGCCATGCCGTCACAATGTCCAATTCTGAGGCCTAGGACGGCAGAGTGTCTGGCAGCTCTCAAAGAGACCTTAGCAATGCAGGCTTTTTGGCTCCTTCCGCCCAGAAACCAGCTCCTCCAGATCCTCTGTCGTTAGGTATTTCATGTCCGAATATCTCAGGGGGCCCTCATTCCTCCTCCACGAAGTAAGGCCCAAACGGCATTGCCCTAAAGGGAAGAAGCCTTCTGAGTCCGGCAGAGAGGAAGTCTCCGCCACTCTGCATTCCCACTCGGCTGAGCCCTGGGTATCGGACCGAGAGAGGGAGAAAGAGAGCCGTAACCCCGAGCTTTTCCACAATGCGGTATAGGCCTCACCCTTCAAGCCCACGTCAATTTCATAGCGAAAACACCAGGCCTCGGTGTGCTTTCCTGTGGCAAGGAAACTTGGCTTTCATTCTTCAGGTGGCACATTGGCTCAGGACTGCCCTACCCCAAGGACTCAGGCTGTGCAGCCCGACTGGTTGAGATCAGCACTTCTGGCCCTCTCCCGGATGAACCAACTAGGAAAGGAGCCTCTCCTAAGCTGGGAAACGTGGTGGCTTTTCCTAGTCTACAGAGGAACAGCGCTCTGAGGGAGAGGAGCTGCTGACGTGTGGTAGCAAAGTCTCCTCTGCTGAAGAGAAACATTTCATTGTAAGCGGGTTCCATCAGCCTTGCCACCTTTTCTCAGCTGGCTATCATGGAGGGCAGTCTGTTGGCAGATTCCCCTGAGGCCCTGCTTCCCAGGCTGTGATCCACACACGCCGCCTGCTTCAGCCCAAAGGGACAGCTTATGGTAAGGTCAAAACCCTGTGCTGGCAAGTTCCTGCCCAACCCTCGCACAGGGACAAGCATATTGGCCATTGGTCAAAGGCTTTCCCCACAAGCTTAACACGTTTGGTCCCATCTAGCCTCCGAAGGCCGAGTTGACCTAGCTAGGAATCAAAGTTCAGGAAAGGTACTCAGGGTGCTGGTGACTGCAGGTTCTTTCACCAGGCAGCCCAAATCGAGTCCACCTCCTTGCATTTTCCACGGGCAGAGCAAATGGTGTCAACTTACACGCCTCCGGCCAGGGAGGGGCGACCTACACTTTCTTCAGGGGATACAAGCCCATGCCTTCCGTGTGAAAGGCCTCTATGCCTCTTTGCTTCGGCAGCCCAGGGATAGCGTCAGCCCTGAAATGCTTCCGAAGGAGCAGAGTCAGAGATCCTTCGAACCACAGAGCAGGTGCAGCCCAGAACAAGGACTGCTCTTGGCCTGCGAACACCCACTGCCCAGCGCTTCTTTGGGGTACGCACGTGTAGAGGAAGGGGGTTGAATTCTGCTGCGTGATAACTTCTCCGGGCCACGTAGTGTGAGCGCAAGTAGAGTGGCCCTACACCTCCTCCCAGTTTCCCGTGTAAGTTGTAGAAGGCCAACTCCCTGCTTGAATCCCTGGGTGGGGTACGTACCGTCCAGAGAAAGATGGATGCTTGGGACCCTGGGCTGGGAGCTAGGTTAATGTTCTGTGCATCCACTTGGCAGCTGTTCTCTCTAAGCGGGTCCCAAAGGCTTTTTGGAGGAGTTTCCTGAGAGGGTCGGAAACAGGAAAGTAGCCAACAGGCCCACGGGGATGCCAGTTCTCTCTAGCAACAAGGCTACCAGCCTCAGACACTAGCGTTCTCTTTGGTACATGAAAGAACACTGTGCTTGGAAACTTCTTCCATCCAGTTTGCGAGTCGCGCTTCCACTGGGTCCTAGGATTCCAAGTGTTGCCATGCCGTCACAATGTCCAATTCTGAGGCCTAGGACGGCAGAGTGTCTGGCAGCTCTCAAAGAGACCTTAGCAATGCAGGCTTTTTGGCTCCTTCCGCCCAGAAACCAGCTCCTCCAGATCCTCTGTCGTTAGGTATTTCATGTCCGAATATCTCAGGGGGCCCTCATTCCTCCTCCACGAAGTAAGGCCCAAACGGCATTGCCCTAAAGGGAAGAAGCCTTCTGAGTCCGGCAGAGAGGAAGTCTCCGCCACTCTGCATTCCCACTCGGCTGAGCCCTGGGTATCGGACCGAGAGAGGGAGAAAGAGAGCCGTAACCCCGAGCTTTTCCACAATGCGGTATAGGCCTCACCCTTCAAGCCCACGTCAATTTCATAGCGAAAACACCAGGCCTCGGTGTGCTTTCCTGTGGCAAGGAAACTTGGCTTTCATTCTTCAGGTGGCACATTGGCTCAGGACTGCCCTACCCCAAGGACTCAGGCTGTGCAGCCCGACTGGTTGAGATCAGCACTTCTGGCCCTCTCCCGGATGAACCAACTAGGAAAGGAGCCTCTCCTAAGCTGGGAAACGTGGTGGCTTTTCCTAGTCTACAGAGGAACAGCGCTCTGAGGGAGAGGAGCTGCTGACGTGTGGTAGCAAAGTCTCCTCTGCTGAAGAGAAACATTTCATTGTAAGCGGGTTCCATCAGCCTTGCCACCTTTTCTCAGCTGGCTATCATGGAGGGCAGTCTGTTGGCAGATTCCCCTGAGGCCCTGCTTCCCAGGCTGTGATCCACACACGCCGCCTGCTTCAGCCCAAAGGGACAGCTTATGGTAAGGTCAAAACCCTGTGCTGGCAAGTTCCTGCCCAACCCTCGCACAGGGACAAGCATATTGGCCATTGGTCAAAGGCTTTCCCCACAAGCTTAACACGTTTGGTCCCATCTAGCCTCCGAAGGCCGAGTTGACCTAGCTAGGAATCAAAGTTCAGGAAAGGTACTCAGGGTGCTGGTGACTGCAGGTTCTTTCACCAGGCAGCCCAAATCGAGTCCACCTCCTTGCATTTTCCATGGGCAGAGCAAATGGTGTCAACTTACACGCCTCCGGCCAGGGAGGGGCGACCTACACTTTCTTCAGGGGATACAAGCCCATGCCTTCCGTGTGAAAGGCCTCTATGCCTCTTTGCTTCGGCAGCCCAGGGATAGCGTCAGCCCTGAAATGCTTCCGAAGGAGCAGAGTCAGAGATCCTTCGAACCACAGAGCAGGTGCAGCCCAGAACAAGGACTGCTCTTGGCCTGAGAACACCCACTGCCCAGCGCTTCTTTGGGGTACGCACGTGTAGAGGAAGGGGGTTGAATTCTGCTGCGTGATAACTTCTCCGGGCCACGTAGTGTGAGCGCAAGTAGAGTGGCCCTACACCTCCTCCCAGTTTCCCGTGTAAGTTGTAGAAGGCCAACTCCCTGCTTGAATCCCTGGGTGGGGTACGTACCGTCCAGAGAAAGATGGATGCTTGGGACCCTGGGCTGGGAGCTAGGTTAATGTTCTGTGCATCCACTTGGCAGCTGTTCTCTCTAAGCGGGTCCCAAAGGCTTTTTGGAGGAGTTTCCTGAGAGGGTCGGAAACAGGAAAGTAGCCAACAGGCCCACGGGGATGCCAGTTCTCTCTAGCAACAAGGCTACCAGCCTCAGACACTAGCGTTCTCTTTGGTACATGAAAGAACACTGTGCTTGGAAACTTCTTCCATCCAGTTTGCGAGTCGCGCTTCCACTGGGTCCTAGGATTCCAAGTGTTGCCATGCCGTCACAATGTCCAATTCTGAGGCCTAGGACGGCAGAGTGTCTGGCAGCTCTCAAAGAGACCTTAGCAATGCAGGCTTTTTGGCTCCTTCCGCCCAGAAACCAGCTCCTCCAGATCCTCTGTCGTTAGGTATTTCATGTCCGAATATCTCAGGGGGCCCTCATTCCTCCTCCACGAAGTAAGGCCCAAACGGCATTGCCCTAAAGGGAAGAAGCCTTCTGAGTCCGGCAGAGAGGAAGTCTCCGCCACTCTGCATTCCCACTCGGCTGAGCCCTGGGTATCGGACCGAGAGAGGGAGAAAGAGAGCCGTAACCCCGAGCTTTTCCACAATGCGGTATAGGCCTCACCCTTCAAGCCCACGTCAATTTCATAGCGAAAACACCAGGCCTCGGTGTGCTTTCCTGTGGCAAGGAAACTTGGCTTTCATTCTTCAGGTGGCACATTGGCTCAGGACTGCCCTACCCCAAGGACTCAGGCTGTGCAGCCCGACTGGTTGAGATCAGCACTTCTGGCCCTCTCCCGGATGAACCAACTAGGAAAGGAGCCTCTCCTAAGCTGGGAAACGTGGTGGCTTTTCCTAGTCTACAGAGGAACAGCGCTCTGAGGGAGAGGAGCTGCTGACGTGTGGTAGCAAAGTCTCCTCTGCTGAAGAGAAACATTTCGTTGTAAGCGGGTTCCATCAGCCTTGCCACCTTTTCTCAGCTGGCTATCATGGAGGGCAGTCTGTTGGCAGATTCCCCTGAGGCCCTGCTTCCCAGGCTGTGATCCACACACGCCGCCTGCTTCAGCCCAAAGGGACAGCTTATGGTAAGGTCAAAACCCTGTGCTGGCAAGTTCCTGCCCAACCCTCGCACAGGGACAAGCATATTGGCCATTGGTCAAAGGCTTTCCCCACAAGCTTAACACGTTTGGTCCCATCTAGCCTCCGAAGGCCGAGTTGACCTAGCTAGGAATCAAAGTTCAGGAAAGGTACTCAGGGTGCTGGTGACTGCAGGTTCTTTCACCAGGCAGCCCAAATCGAGTCCACCTCCTTGCATTTTCCATGGGCAGAGCAAATGGTGTCAACTTACACGCCTCCGGCCAGGGAGGGGCGACCTACACTTTCTTCAGGGGATACAAGCCCATGCCTTCCGTGTGAAAGGCCTCTATGCCTCTTTGCTTCGGCAGCCCAGGGATAGCGTCAGCCCTGAAATGCTTCCGAAGGAGCAGAGTCAGAGATCCTTCGAACCACAGAGCAGGTGCAGCCCAGAACAAGGACTGCTCTTGGCCTGAGAACACCCACTGCCCAGCGCTTCTTTGGGGTACGCACGTGTAGAGGAAGGGGGTTGAATTCTGCTGCGTGATAACTTCTCCGGGCCACGTAGTGTGAGCGCAAGTAGAGTGGCCCTACACCTCCTCCCAGTTTCCCGTGTAAGTTGTAGAAGGCCAACTCCCTGCTTGAATCCCTGGGTGGGGTACGTACCGTCCAGAGAAAGATGGATGCTTGGGACCCTGGGCTGGGAGCTAGGTTAATGTTCTGTGCATCCACTTGGCAGCTGTTCTCTCTAAGCGGGTCCCAAAGGCTTTTTGGAGGAGTTTCCTGAGAGGGTCGGAAACAGGAAAGTAGCCAACAGGCCCACGGGGATGCCAGTTCTCTCTAGCAACAAGGCTACCAGCCTCAGACACTAGCGTTCTCTTTGGTACATGAAAGAACACTGTGCTTGGAAACTTCTTCCATCCAGTTTGCGAGTCGCGCTTCCACTGGGTCCTAGGATTCCAAGTGTTGCCATGCCGTCACAATGTCCAATTCTGAGGCCTAGGACGGCAGAGTGTCTGGCAGCTCTCAAAGAGACCTTAGCAATGCAGGCTTTTTGGCTCCTTCCGCCCAGAAACCAGCTCCTCCAGATCCTCTGTCGTTAGGTATTTCATGTCCGAATATCTCAGGGGGCCCTCATTCCTCCTCCACGAAGTAAGGCCCAAACGGCATTGCCCTAAAGGGAAGAAGCCTTCTGAGTCCGGCAGAGAGGAAGTCTCCGCCACTCTGCATTCCCACTCGGCTGAGCCCTGGGTATCGGACCGAGAGAGGGAGAAAGAGAGCCGTAACCCCGAGCTTTTCCACAATGCGGTATAGGCCTCACCCTTCAAGCCCACGTCAATTTCATAGCGAAAACACCAGGCCTCGGTGTGCTTTCCTGTGGCAAGGAAACTTGGCTTTCATTCTTCAGGTGGCACATTGGCTCAGGACTGCCCTACCCCAAGGACTCAGGCTGTGCAGCCCGACTGGTTGAGATCAGCACTTCTGGCCCTCTCCCGGATGAACCAACTAGGAAAGGAGCCTCTCCTAAGCTGGGAAACGTGGTGGCTTTTCCTAGTCTACAGAGGAACAGCACTCTGAGGGAGAGGAGCTGCTGACGTGTGGTAGCAAAGTCTCCTCTGCTGAAGAGAAACACTTCGTTGTAAGCGGGTTCCATCAGCCTTGCCACCTTTTCTCAGCTGGCTATCATGGAGGGCAGTCTGTTGGCAGATTCCCCTGAGGCCCTGCTTCCCAGGCTGTGATCCACACACGCCGCCTGCTTCAGCCCAAAGGGACAGCTTATGGTAAGGTCAAAACCCTGTGCTGGCAAGTTCCTGCCCAACCCTCGCACAGGGACAAGCATATTGGCCATTGGTCAAAGGCTTTCCCCACAAGCTTAACACGTTTGGTCCCATCTAGCCTCCGAAGGCCGAGTTGACCTAGCTAGGAATCAAAGTTCAGGAAAGGTACTCAGGGTGCTGGTGACTGCAGGTTCTTTCACCAGGCAGCCCAAATCGAGTCCACCTCCTTGCATTTTCCATGGGCAGAGCAAATGGTGTCAACTTACACGCCTCCGGCCAGGGAGGGGCGACCTACACTTTCTTCAGGGGATACAAGCCCATGCCTTCCGTGTGAAAGGCCTCTATGCCTCTTTGCTTCGGCAGCCCAGGGATAGCGTCAGCCCTGAAATGCTTCCGAAGGAGCAGAGTCAGAGATCCTTCGAACCACAGAGCAGGTGCAGCCCAGAACAAGGACTGCTCTTGGCCTGAGAACACCCACTGCCCAGCGCTTCTTTGGGGTACGCACGTGTAGAGGAAGGGGGTTGAATTCTGCTGCGTGATAACTTCTCCGGGCCACGTAGTGTGAGCGCAAGTAGAGTGGCCCTACACCTCCTCCCAGTTTCCCGTGTAAGTTGTAGAAGGCCAACTCCCTGCTTGAATCCCTGGGTGGGGTACGTACCGTCCAGAGAAAGATGGATGCTTGGGACCCTGGGCTGGGAGCTAGGTTAATGTTCTGTGCATCCACTTGGCAGCTGTTCTCTCTAAGCGGGTCCCAAAGGCTTTTTGGAGGAGTTTCCTGAGAGGGTCGGAAACAGGAAAGTAGCCAACAGGCCCACGGGGATGCCAGTTCTCTCTAGCAACAAGGCTACCAGCCTCAGACACTAGCGTTCTCTTTGGTACATGAAAGAACACTGTGCTTGGAAACTTCTTCCATCCAGTTTGCGAGTCGCGCTTCCACTGGGTCCTAGGATTCCAAGTGTTGCCATGCCGTCACAATGTCCAATTCTGAGGCCTAGGACGGCAGAGTGTCTGGCAGCTCTCAAAGAGACCTTAGCAATGCAGGCTTTTTGGCTCCTTCCGCCCAGAAACCAGCTCCTCCAGATCCTCTGTCGTTAGGTATTTCATGTCCGAATATCTCAGGGGGCCCTCATTCCTCCTCCACGAAGTAAGGCCCAAACGGCATTGCCCTAAAGGGAAGAAGCCTTCTGAGTCCGGCAGAGAGGAAGTCTCCGCCACTCTGCATTCCCACTCGGCTGAGCCCTGGGTATCGGACCGAGAGAGGGAGAAAGAGAGCCGTAACCCCGAGCTTTTCCACAATGCGGTATAGGCCTCACCCTTCAAGCCCACGTCAATTTCATAGCGAAAACACCAGGCCTCGGTGTGCTTTCCTGTGG